>NC_044052.1:4547008-4559508 GCF_902167405.1 Gadus morhua
GCCCCCGAGACCCCGCGGCCAATTACTGTGTCAGGAAGCGTGAGCCTAAACATCTGCGGCCGCTGAGCGAGTGATTTAGCTCCTTTTCTGAAAGATCCTCCATTTGAGTGAAGGTTATATATAGAGAGGGAGAGAGCCATGTCCTGGGCTCTATAGGCTACTGCCTAACATATATAGAGAGACAGCGGGGAGCAAGATACCGGTTGATCAAAAGTAGTAGGGGTAGTCTATACAGTTGCAATGGTGGTTGGGGTGATAAAACGTCTTCAATGGCCAATGAGGAACTAAAGTGTACCTTCATCTCAAATTATGTTGGCATTAAAAGAAATAAAAAAAGAGATGAAGATGATGATGAAGCAAGATGAATGCAACACATCGGCCATGTTATAGGATTGGAGTGCTTGAACGCTTTTTCCTACGTGCGTGCCTATTACACACCAAACGGCAGAAAAAAGAAAATCTAATTATCTTTAATTCTGTTCTCTTTTATCAGCCTCCCCCCCCCTCCCCCTCAAACCTCGGCCCCAATTGTTCCACGGGCCAAAGCCGTACGGAGTGAGTGTGGATTATCTTTTTTAGCTGAAAAATACCTCCCTATATTACCCCATTTTTAACACTGTGACAATTTCAGGGGCTATGCGTTCTTAGGGGAGTATGTCTTTGTTTAAGCTCTCTGTGCCTGTCCCATAAGAGCAGCTCAGGCCCGGGCGCGCATGGGGAGTGTCAGCCCTAATGAGCTCTGACAGGGGCATTTAGCGGTTGTAATTCAAATCTAATTCAGAACATCTTAACCCTGAAGTCTGTCAAGCCGCTCCGTCAGAACGCACTGGAACACTCATGGTACCAATCACGTCCGCGTCCGTGTGGCAGCACGCTGATGTGTCAACAAGCGTGGTGAGGCAACGCAGCGCCCGGGTATAGAGAACTCCGTTTACTGTAAACCCGTTCACTGAGGAACGTGTACCCGCCAACCGACGTCTTCGGTGTGAGAGAATGCGCACCGGGTTTGGAATTGCGCCCCGAGTATCCATAACCCTCACCACCGTCCCCTTGAAGAAGAAAAAATGCACCTAAGAACGTAAATAGGCTCCAATATAAATGTGCTTCAGATTTAGGACGCGCCACAGTGATTGCCTTTAATGTGGAATCCCCCCCCCCCCCCCCCCCCCCTGTGTTCCGACGCCACCTTTTGAACCGTGCTGGGCTCAAAGGGAAAACGCACATCTTCTTATGTGGAAAAGAAAACATAGCGCGTATGGTTCAGAGAAGCCGTGTCACACATGCATGTATGTGGCTGGACCAACAGTGACCCTGAGATTTAAAGAAAAAAAAGAATCAGAATTTGCGGGGACCTTGAACATTGCATATGTTGGTAATCCACTTAAACTCTACGCACGATGCGTGAAGGCTTCTAAAGTACACCAACAAAGGCTTCAACCGTTTCAATGTCCTTATGGATGTGTAGTTATTAGACTATCGGCTTATTTGATAAAAGCCTATAGGCCTAACACGTTTCTTAAATGCTGCTAATATCTCTGCAGTTTAGGTTACAACTTTAAATTGTAGGCCGACTTCCTTTTTGCAAATATACTGTTCAGTTGCACATGCATAGGCATAGATTGAGAGACCAATAGGCCTATCGGAAAATCCGGTGGAAAAATTCCAAGCTTTAATTACTGAGACCAGTACGGACCAGTATTGGTCATTTCACTCTGGTACTTTACAGCATGTACCACAATTCTAGTTTTTTATTCTGACTCTGGGCAATGGAAAACGACCGTAATAGAGAGATTGTCCTTTTCAATTAAACTTGCAATTACTGTTTGAGAGCCGTCTCGTTTGCTGCCAATGGCATCATTCACTGTTGGAGTGCACAAATCCTCTTCCTGCATGACGACTGGTTGCAATGTTCTCTCGCTGTGCAAACAGTAAGCAGATATTCAAAGCCTCTGACGGCGGCATCCACTTACGTCGGCGTATTTGCATTGCTCCCATAATATAACAATTGTTAAGTGACACATGATTGATGAGGGCTTTTCTAACCTCTGTAAGTGCTCAGAAAACAAATTAAAGCTTTCATCACGGCAACGTGTCTATTAAAAGATGTGGTAATAGCCCCTCGTTGTATCAAGTTATTTGTGTGTCTAAATAATTTTGAAAAATTAAACTATTAATCATTCTTCCAGGGCGTCTGACAGGAGATCACGCGAGAGGAGCCGGCGGAACGTGCTGCGCCCATCCACGCTACACTTAAGAGGTGTTTAGGACTTACTTTGTGAAATGGGCCTAATTGCTTAATTGCTCATCGGTTGGCGGCTGCAGTGTTTTAAAAGGAGTAAAAGTTAAACCAGGACGTGAATTTCACTGGAATTATCCAAAGTAAAGCCAAATGTTCACTTGAAAGGGATGGCTATTTGGGATTTGTTGATTTTATTATTTCTTAATGCACGCCATTTAACCACAATTGTTATTTCGGAAGAAAAAAAGTCGAACTAATAAGTCCAAATAAACCGAGAAATAGCCTATTTGACAACATCTGGGCTGTAATTTATTTGACACGCGGTCGCCCTAACGCGCGAGGACAGTTCCCTGACATACCTTTTACCCCAGCAACAGCCGTGTTTGGGAGCTATACATCCACCAGCTCCAGCCGGGTCCTGGCGGAGGAGAAGTGGAGGCGACGCGTGTTGAGAACGGTGAACAAATGTAGGCGGGGAAGTTCACACGTGGAGCTAAAGCGAAGGTGTCATGCAGTGGCCCCGCGTGCGCAAAAAAAAAACGAGGACGCTGGTGGACGGAGCGCACCTCGGCCCGCACGGGCCGAACTTTGTTATTAAGCAGGTCCCGAGGAAAACACAAAGGGATACTGTTCTATTTTTTTTTTAAATGAGTAATGCATTAACCTGTTCAGGAGAAGTTCATGTTAAACGTATGGGCTCGGACAGCACAAGATTTATGGCGATGGCTGCAGAAATTATGCTTTTCTTCCCCCCAAAGGCACTTTAATTATGTAATTACGGCCAGCTGCTTTTCATTTGCGATCGCCCTTAATTAGGGACAGGGGTCCGCAGTTCAAGTAGTCAGACTGGTTACTCTCTCTCTCGCCCTCTCGCCCCCTCTCTCTCTCCCTCGCCCCCTCTCTCTCTCTCTCTGTCTCTCTCTTGCCCTCTCCTTTGCTCTCTCGCAACTTCTTTCTCCCCCTTGCCCTTTCTTTCTCTCCCTCGCTCTTGCCTTCACACCCCCACTCTCTCTCTTGCCCTCTCTCTCTCTCTCTAGCTCTTGCCCTCTCTCTCTCTATCTCCCTCTCTCCCTCTCCCTCTCTCTCTCCCTCTCCCTCTCTCTCTCTCTCTCTCTCTCTCTCTCTCTCTCTCTCTCTCTCTCTCTCTCTCTCTCTCTCTCTCTCTAGCACACTCGCCTGTTCTCTCCCTCTCACACACACATACTCTCCCGTTCTCTCTCGTCTCCTCCCGTCTCTCTCGCTGATAGAGCAGGAGTGGTGGCCGCCGGGGCCGGAGATGATTAGCCAAATCCCCAGCAAAACTCATTTGTTATTCAAGCATTGGCTGTTAGCCTCCTGCCGGGCCCGTATAGAGAAACATACAGCCCCCCCCTGCCCCCATATCCCTCCCACCGCCAGCGCACTGCCTTATCACTCCGACTTATCAGCAACAATTGTCGCTCAAATAAGAAGCAGCTATATTCGTATGTGTGTTTGCTTTGCTTATTAGGACCCTGCAAATTCAGGGGAAACTAGAGACCCCAGGGCACCCGCAGCGTTTGATAATCTAAATTAATCGTCTCCGTCACATAGTTTCCCTCAAGCAAACCAGAGGGGAGAGCAATGTATGTAAGAGTGAGAGAGGGCTGGAGGTTTGATGAAACCTCTGAGCGATGGGTCGACAATTATTATTAGGTATTATTGAAAAATATATGTGTACATGATTAGCATGACACCAGACTCTTAGCATCATGTACACATATATTTTTCAATAATACCCAATAATAATTGTTCTTAGGTATTGAATAAAAGCATGATGCAAAGTATGAAAAAGTATGATGAGACATAACACAAACATTTTACTATCCTTTCCCCAACCACATTTTCAAAAACCATAGCAACACAGGGACAGGTGGCGGCATTAAAAGTTAACAGCAAGTTAGACAAGTTTCAGGGGCATTTTAGTTTCCTCAACCACCACACTTAAAGAGAAAGTTCTGAGTTATTATCTCATGATGCAGAACACGGCTGATATCAAATATGCAGAAATGAACGCTGGAAGGAGCGAAATAGAAGCAGAAAGTGATTCCTCCCGCATAAAAACATTTATTTTTTCTTTAGTTAAGCGTGAGCCACAGAAGTGTCTTGTAAGTGGTGCCAACTGAAAATAAAATGACTTGGGAAGGGGGGGAGGGGGTTGGAGAGGACAAGCTAAGTGCAACCATTTCTCACTTTCTTAACCCTCCCCTCAGACATGCACACACACACACACACGCACACACACACACACACACACACACACACACACACACACACACACACACACACACACACACACACACACACACACACACACACTAAAAACTGTAATACACCTGACACTAAGTGGAGACAAGCCCCCCACTGCTCGGCTGATGTGTCACCGATAAGAATGCTTTCCACAAACGGCGCCACTATCCTCCAAACCTCCACCACCGAACCGCCACCGCCATCTCGATCCATTTGGGAGGAAAGAGGCAATGGCACTCTAAAGAAAAAAAAACGAAAAATTAATAAATAAATAAATACTAACATTGAGAGGAAAATAAGCCCGGGGCTTGCTACCTTTCTAGCAGGCTGCTTTGTGTGTTTGTGTGTGTCTGTACTAAGTGTGTTGCTGAGCTGCTTGGCGTGCGTGTGTGTGTGTGTAAGTGGGTCGTTGAGCTGCTCTGTGTGTTTGTGAGTGTGTGTGTGTACTAAGTGTGTTGCTGATCTGCTTGGCGTGTGTGTTTGTGTGTGTGTGTGTGCGTGTGTGTCTGTGTCTGTGTCTGTGTCTGTGTGTGTATCGGAGTTGACAGCTCTGACGGGGGCTTGATATTTTACTCATGGAAATGATCCCTTTCCACCTCCCCCCTTCACCCCCGCCAAACCCCTCACTCCACCCTTACACTGCCCCCGTCAGGCTTGTCCATCACTGGGATCGGTGGAATAATAACCAAAAATAACACACACACACACACACACACACACACACACACACACACACACACACACACACACACACACACACACACACACACGCACACAGACAGACGGTCAGACAAGTAAAGCAGAAGGAGTGGTGTGGTGAAAGGGGATGTTTTTAATGTTCTGAGTGGCTGTCACCAGGGGAAGTGTTGGGTTGTGACACACATGTGATTACCTATGCATTAGCATGGATGATAGGGGCCTTACCACTCAGGCCCCGACAGGCTTAGAAAAACACCCCCACACACCCACCCACACACACACACACACACACACACACACACACTCAGTGAGCATCCAATGCGGCACAGTATTTCTCTCAAGCAAATGTGTGGACCAGCCTAGTGTCTAGATGGCTTTGGTCACTATGGTGTGCACGTATATTTTCTTCAATAGGTTACACATATAGCATGCCTGCATTCTACAGTGTTTTCAATAAAGCTAATGGGTACACGTATATTAATCAGGCTGCTGTGCAAACAAGTGTGGGAAATGAGTCCTGGAAGTATAGCTCACTGAACCAGAAGTGCTTTTCACAATATTATACCTCCGATGACTCGCAAATGAATCACACTGCCATGGAAAAACACAACTGGCCAAAAAAAAGGAATAATAATGAAATCCCCATCATGAAATATGCTCATGATTGGAAACCTGAGGATTAAGTATTATGTGAGGAATAAATGCCTGGCTTCCAACAGATATACGATCGCTCGCTGTGGGATTCTACTATCCACTTATCCGAAGCCTTACACAAGCCCTGTTTGGATGCATGGCGCTGCCGGTAATGGGCCGTGTTTCATGGGCGCACGGCGTCGGACCGCGACGACGGAGGAGAGAGGTTCATTTCAAAGCAACATTCATCAAATGAGGGTTGACTCGCCGCGGCCCTGATGGCTCCTTCCAAATACCTCATCAGGGCTGGGGGACCGGGCCTCCATGTGTTTAAGGAATTAGCCTTCGATGCAAACCTGTGAGGTACCATTTCCCTGCAAACCACAGCTTTTTTAACAAACTAGTGTGTGTGTGTGTGTGTGTGCGTGTGTGTATCCGTGCATGAGTGTGCCAGTGTTTACGTACGCCTGTGTGTGTGTCTGTGTGTGTGTGTGTGTGTGTGTGTGCGTGCGTGCGTGCGTGTGTGTGTATGTGTGTGGGATGGGGGCAGAATGTGTTAATGATTTTTTTAAGTTCTGTGAAAAAAGAGCTTAACACCTTACCATTCAAAAGCCAAAAAGTGAAGTATTCTGGTACGTTGTTTTTATACCAGCGTCATTACTTCATTGAAACTTCATTGAAAGGGAGAGGGAGAGAGGGAGAGGGAGAGAGGGAGAGGGGGAGAGGGAGAGGGGGAGAGGGAGAGGGAGAGAGGGAGAGGGGGAGAGGGAGAGGGGGAGAGGGGGAGAGGGAGAGGGGGAGAGGGAGAGGGGTAGGGGAAGAGGGGGGGAGAGAGAGAGAGAGAGAGAGAGAGAGAGAGAGAGAGAGAGAGAGAGAGAGAGAGAGAGAGAGAGAGAGAGAGAGAGAGAGAGAGAGAGAGAGAGAGAGCGCACTGCCTCTGCTCTCACTCAAATGAAAATCACCATTGTTGGAAATAAATGTTGAAAATAGAAGGTAGGAGGTAAAAAGGAAGGGGAAAAAAATACATATATAGGGGTGGGGAGCCAGATCTTGATTTTTACAAAATCCAGGCCCCCTTCAGCTGAACGTTTGAGAGCATATACTCTTGATAGTTGATTTTATGAGGGGTTTGAAGTCCCTCATCGTACAATAGTATATAAGGCCTGCCTGGGTCATCTGCAGTGAAGCGGCGGCCGTGACCTGGGGCAATTACAGACAGGCATCAGCGAAGCCTCCCTTTAAGTAGGGTCTTGTCTGAACTCTCCTGACGGTGCGTATTACTCAGCTGTCCGCCCGTGGAGCCGCGGGCTCCCTCACAGCCACAGCCTGAATAGTAAATCCCTAATACTTGGCTCTCATAGCATTGGAAGTATATCTGAATGTAATCGAGGGTATAACACCCTGTTCTTTATCTGAACCCAGAGGACCCCTCTTTTTTTGCAGAAGATTTGGGTCTTTTGACAGGCAAGGAAATCTGACAGGCTTTTCATTGAGGTTTTGCGGCTCTTTTATATATTTATTTATTATATATATATATATATATAGGGGGACGAGCCAGCGCGTGGCTCGTTCCCTGTGTTGACCGTCCCAGGTCAGTTTGATGAGGAACAGTCATAACACTCCCGGTTCCGTGTCTTCGCCAAACATATTATGTACGTGTTTAAGTCTCCGATAAAAGGTTCTAAAGGGGAAGGAGGCTTTTTTTCGAACGTCTGCACAGCGTCCATGCAGGTGTGATGTCATCGCGGCGTGTTTAACGTCTCCGATCACCCGCTCAGCGAGACGCACATGACGGAAGGCGCGCGGCAATCGCAGCGACAGTAAACGTACGATCCATGTGCTCCGTACTAATCCGAGCAGATTTATTGAGGAGGGTCATTCGTCCGTCTTCATCTGGGTTCTCTCTCTCTCCACTTTTTTTCTTCTCATTCTCTGGATCACCCTCCTACAGGGAATCATAAAGGTTTAACATGGTTCAATAGCGTTATAGGCCCCATGTGCCAGAATCCATATACTTTCATGGGATAGAAAGGATGTTCATCCGCAGGTCTGTTGTAGGGCAACGGTGCCATGTTCCAATATCCCTATTTCCATATGTACACTTAAACTAAGTACACTATCCGCACTCACTAAGTGCGCTAATTTTCAGATGTCAGTGTTGTTCCAAATCGAATACTCCGTGGTGCACTAACCGGAAATTACGATCATGACTGCCGCCGCGGCTCCTCCCCCGCAATAAACATCCCGCTTTGAACGGTGAACTCTTTACGCCTAGCTGCTATTAAAAGCTATAAATAAATACTACAAAATGACTCTATTAATGCAGGCTATGTGGAAAATGCGCCGACTTCGGCTCAGCCTGGCTCCGCCCTCTTCCGCTATGTAGCCAAGATGGCTGCCAGTGAGTACGAAAAGTGTACGACGATCCACACTTCGCGATTTGACCGTTTTTTCACCATCCGGGTCCTTTCAGTACACTTATTTTTGCCCGATCTGAATCGGAACACCCTACGTACTCAAATTAGGCTAGTAAGTACAGATAGTATGGATATTGGAACACGGCACAGGTCTTTATTATAAGGGCAAAACAATATGTAGCACGCCTTTTAACGCAGATGAGATAGACCCGCTGTAGAAATAGGGCACAGTCTCTGATTGGATGCATGTCAAGTTCACGGTGATTTGATTAAATGCAGACGTGTTGTTGGAGGATATTACCTGTTGAACCACATTTTGTTTGCCTTCTTTTTCTGAACAGTTTAAACCAAGTGGATGTTACAAATGTGTAAGTCCTCGATGAATCCAACAGGCAGATAGGCCCTTCTCTGATTTGAGACAATTGGTAGTAGGCCTAGTATTCAGTATTCATCTATTGTATAATAATGTAAGGGATTTCTACCTCAAACCAATGTAAAACCAATGTAAACCAACTTTCACAAACTATTGTTGGTGGCAAATTAAAGAAGTTTAAACACAACATATAATGATGCAGCTGATAATTATTATAATTTTTCAGTACAATTACAATTCTGGAGGTGCCGTATAACAATATGAAACCCTTTTGCACAGAATTAACATTGGCATTCTTGTTAGTCTGCCTAAGATGTTTCAAGAGTAGGCCTACAATTTTATGACAATACTATTCAATAATAAATTGTATGAAAGGCCTATTCAATTAATTACTTAAAACCTTCTAACAGATTATAATACAGTAAAAATATTACATGAAAAAATGTGGTTGTTGCCATGAGATATTCGTATTTCCTGAAAGACGGCGCTACAATACAGCATGCAACAATTCAGCAATGGCGCACAACCGCTACAGCTCCTTAGCGTCCCACCGCTAGGCCTACAGCTCCTTAGCGCCCCACCGCTAGGCCTACAGCTCCTTAGCGTCCCACCGCTAGGCCTACAGCTCCTTATGGCCCCACTGCTAGGCCTACAGCTCCTTAGAGCCCCACCACTAGGTCTACAGCTCTTTAGCGTCCCACTGCTAGGCCTACAGCTCCTTATTGCCCCACCGCTAGGCCTACAGCTCCTTAGAGCCCCACCGCTAGGCCTACAGCTCCTTAGCGTCCCACTGCTAGGCCTACAGCTCCTTAGCGCCCCACCGCTAGGCCTACAGCTCCTTAGCGTCCCACTGCTAGGCCTACAGCTCCTTAGCGCCCCACTGCTAGCCCCACTGCTAGGCCTACAGCTCCTTAGAGCCCCACCACTAGGCCTACAGCTCTTTAGCGTCCCACTGCTAGGCCTACAGCTCCTTATTGCCCCACCGCTAGGCCTACAGCTCTTTAGCGTCCCACTGCTAGTGCTAGGCCTACAGCTCCTTATTGCCCCACCGCTAGGCCTACAGCTCTGTAGCGTCCCACTGCTAGGCCTACAGCTCCTTAGCGCCCCATCGCTAGGCCTACAGCTCTTTAGCGTCCCACCAATAGGCCTACAGCTCCTTAGCGTCCCACTGCTAGGCCTACAGCTCTTTAGCGTCCCACCACTAGGCCTACAGCTCCTTAGCGTCCCACTGCTAGGCCTACAGCTCCTTAGCTCTTGAGCCCAGTAATTATCTAGCAAAAACCCCAACCCTCCCTTCAGGCTCCCTCCAAAGCCCCTCCCTAGACTCTGGTCACTCGCTTGCTATTGCTTTAGCAATAGGTCTGACCAGCCTTGTGGTAGACAGGTATGCCAGATTATAATACCAGAAACCAAGTGTTTGCCAGCTTTAGATTTATTGATTTCTATCAAGAATTTCTACAGATATGACAAAAATGCTAGTTAATCCTAAAAGTTAATCATCATTCTCATCTTGAACTTCTCATCCGACTTAATCACAGTGTGTCTGTTCCCATTAGTTCCCTAATTCAATTCAACTGTGTTACCCGGAACCGATTATCGTGCCCATGTGGCTGTGTCCAAACCCGATCCCAAAGTTTGCAGAGTGGCTTGTTTAGGTTTCTGTGTGCTTTCTGAACAATGGACAAGCATGGCCCTAAGGGGGAGCTTCCAGGAGGAACACTTAATGAGCTGCTCAGAGTTGATGGGGTTTGTTTGGGCTGCTTCAGGTGAGCCGTGTTGTTGTGGATGTTTGGACCACACTCTCCTTTCACACGTGTGTTTACCCTCACTCACTGCTCTGTATTAAGCCCTTTGGATCACTATTGTTGTCAACATGGTTTGGCATAGTTGAGCTTGTGTGGTGTAGGGTTATATGTTTTGTATTAACTGGGGTCATTGTACTGACTGACTTGACTCACACCAGATGAATCACAACACAAGCGTCGCCTGCCCCACAATTTGTTAATGGCTTTCTGGTTTACAAACATCCTAAACACCATTGTGTTAAAAGACTGCAATGCTCCATATGATTTGGGCCCACCTCAGGCAGGGTCCTTTGATGAGCCATTGTCAGCTGTCACTTCACTAATCATACATGGCTTGTTTGGTTTACAAACGTCACAAGTGTGTCTTCTTGCTAAGACGCCCTTCCAGCAAAGTCGAAGGTCTCTTAACATCCAAGCATGAGGGACCTATGGTTCTCATTCTGGGAAACGACACAGCTCTATCGGCAGATGCTGGTGTATCTGCCTTCAGGAACACGTACCATGTGTTTCAAGGACCTCTATTTGGCCAAAAGCACCCTCAAACAGTGGGTGGAATCCTCCAACGCTTCAGATGTTTGTTTACATTTAACACTTGGACAGGATTTGTGTCAGTTTTGTTGTCTTCTTGCTCAAACAGGGCAACATGTGTTCATGAAGTCTGATGCAAAATATTTGTGTACAGCTGCTTCACCTGCTCGGCTGAGTAGCCAGGAGGGGAAATAATAACACCACCCATTAAATTGTCATGAAGACATAGAAAGCATTCGATAGACTGATTTCATGGAACTATTCCTGAGGCATAATGCAAACCTTGCTTACCGAGAACATGATTAAAAGTAAATTACAGATTTCTGTTGTCCACCACTTTAAATTGATTACAGGTGGTTAATTTAATTTGCTTGCTGAGGTATGGGTTAAAGGTATTTTGGATCGTTGTGACATTTCAAGATTTTCTTTAGTAGAATCTTCCAAGATCATTTATTTTAAATGTTATGATTTTGGCCAGCCTATCTTTGAGACACAGGTCTGATATACCCTTCATGGACTGGAACACAGGTCGTACAGATCTATTTAACATTAGTCTAAATCTAAGTAGGTAAAGTCTGTATACTTTCTTTGGATACATACTAACCTAAAGAGCATCTGACAGGTTGCTAACCAAGCCAATTAAAGGGCCGGTAGATTCAAGAGTTATGAATTGAGCGTCATTTGTCAGAAATGCCATAGCCATCAATCAGCTCTTGCTAAGTGTTATACTCAAGAGTATCTGTACATCCCTTCCCCAACCGTTACAGAGATTTTAGTCAATATGATCATAGAGTAAAACTTGAAAACGGTGAAAATGACAATCAAATCAAGCATCGTCATGGTGGAAGAGGCTCAAAGAGCTTACATTTTATCCATCGCCTTCAGTCTAACGATTGCTATCTATTTCTTCATGCCGATTGAATGGGTGGTGTTATTTCCCCATTCAGCCCACTCCCCTCCAACTACTTTTTTCATTGATATGACAAGATATTTGATCAATCACTTTACGAGTTCAAATGGTCGAAAGATAACAAAATGCAAAAGTATTTTGCATTTTGATTTTAATTCAACCTGTCAATCATGTGCACACACAGCATTATCATCGCTCCCCAATAGATACGTCAATGCATCATTTCTCAATGGCAGCGTACTGTAGGGAGGGAGCGGAAAGGGAGGGGGGGCATTCATTTTTGGTTTATTCATTATTATTACGTTTAAACATTGCCGGTTGATAACGGTCCTGGGGGCTTTGTCGAAACCAGATGGGGTTGATTAGGGTTTATTACCTTTTGGTTGCATGCACAGAATTAACTCATCCAGCCATAGCCCGTTTACAGTGTTTACATGAAAAATATTAATTGTCAAGGATTGGGTTACCGAGGTGTCGTAAGCGGTTTACGCAATCTGGCTTCTAGTGTGCTTGCGTACACACAGTCCACCGCCTACCCCTCTAATTACAGTTTCATGTGAATATTACCCTTCCTAGTTTTTAGTTTTACGTACTTTTGCACCACCGGGCCAACCATTAAGGGACCACT
>NC_044052.1:4562008-4577008 GCF_902167405.1 Gadus morhua
GTGGAATGACGTCCCCTGGGGGACGCCGTCAAGTTGTTTTCTTTCCCCTTTTTTTTTTTTGTAGCCCTCCGTGCTAGGAAATTTCTCGATTTTTACGAAAAAAGTTGGCGTTGGTGGTAGTGGGAGGTGTTCGGCGCCCCCCTGAGGCTCCGCCTGGAAAGTCCTCGGAAGATCGCGGATGTGAACCCCCGCCCCCCGCCCCCCGCCCCCCGCCCCCGCCCCAAGCACTCCTTAAACCACCCAGTCAGGGGTCCTTTAAAAAGGTGGTGGTGCATTGATAACTAAGCCCAGCAAAGAAAACAAAAGAGTCCAAAACTCCATTTTAATGCTCACTCAATGGAGACGTTAAAGTAATTGAGCTTTAGCGGCGATGTAATAATTTGGCCGAGAGCGACGCTAAAACTGAGCAAAAACAAACAAAAGGCCTACTCATGCTTAAAGGAACGGCTCCGAGGGTATTCTGCACTCTGTGACATCACTGGTGCTCCCAGCCCACTGTGTGGGTAAAGTGATGTAATGAGAGTGGGAGCAGTTTGCTTGCCATTGACTTTTTCACCCTACAAAACCCCCCCAGCCACCAGTAACCAACACAACACACACACACACACCCTTTCCCCTTCCAATGCCTCACTCCTCTACCAACCATGGTGTTGTTGCCTGGTCGCAACTCTACCTTTATTAATCCTAAACGTATTCTGAATGTATGAATTAAGCTAATAACCGAGGTGAACATTTTGAAAACAGTCGCGTGACATACCAAGGAATCTAGTTCACATAATTGAATGCAAACATTAATCCACAAGAAACGGGAAGTTGGGTGTAGGTCTCCACAGTTAATCCACAGTTTGGGAAAACTCTTATCAGGAGGCCGAGTCTTGTGTTTATTGGATGAATAATGGTGGCACAATGCTGCCCGCGGTGGTTAAACCAATGTATATGTACGTCTGTACGTGTTTGTTTTCCTCCTCATTTGTGTACATTTCCATTCAATTACATTTCTTTGCACAACAACCCTCTTCCACCTATCTATTCATCCATCCATCCATCCTTCACTAAGCCCTTCATATATTCATCCATTGCCCGTAATGGTGTATCATCATCACGTTTGGTTCCAGAATGTCCAAAGCCCAATGTTGCTTTGGAACCAAACGTGTGTGTGTGTGTGTGTGTGTGTGTGTGTGTGTGTGTGTGTGTGTGTGTGTGTGTGTGTGTGTGTGTGTGTGTGTGTGTGTGTGTGTTTTGCGTGTGTGTCTGTATGGTTCTGTGTGTGTGCAGTAGGTTTTATGAAGTAATACTTGGCCTGATGTTCTTGATAGGCAATGGGTATTGATACAACAATGGTAAACAATCTGAATTATCATCGGTCTATGTTTTTCAAGCATTCACATTGGCTCTAGTAATAAAAAGTGACCTCCACATTGCTAGTGTGTGCCCCTTTAAGTGAAAAGGGACATGGTGGTGCTTCATAGAAACCATCTGTATGGCAATCTGGTTAAAATATCAGCGATTGTGGTTATGTATTGCGGCTTTTCCGGCCTGTATGCTTGAAATTATTTTTACGAATTTAGCAGGAAATCTGACCTGGTAGCAATCATAAAGGAAAATGGAATCATCATAAAGAAATTGCGAGTTATTTTCCTGAATAGCTCATTTGCTTAGGTTGGTTATAAATACCAATATAAATATAATGAATGGTGATGAATGCTTTTTATTTTGTTATCCCGTGTGTGTGTGTGTGTGTGTGTGTGTGTGTGTGTGTGTGTGTGTGTGTGTGTGTGTGTGTGTGTGTGTGTGTGTGTGTGTGTGTGTGTGTGTGTGTGTGCAAGAAATAAACAGAATACATCAGCCAGCTTCCCTCGACTGTAGTGTGTCTGTCATATGTGGACAGCTGATCATTGAAACCCATTATTGTAGCATTCTTTAATACAAATCTACAACTCACCTTGAGTGGGAACAAATGCTTACAAATATAGCATACCTTAAGTTTTTGGTATCTATTATATATTTTACTATACTTTATGAAATAAAAAAGTTCTCATATCTCTCACCACCGGATTGAAACTCCCTGAAAATTCAGTGAGTAGGCTACAGCCTAATTCCCGAAAGAACTCAGAAAAGAGAGTATGTATGACTTGAAATATTCCACATTCCCATTCCCATGCCATTTTTATCCACTAACCTTTTCAACACAATCACGATGGGGAATTAAACCCACTTCTCTCTGCTCCCAAGCCCGAAGCATGGCTCCAATTAGATATGTGATCATATGGGGGAGGCCACCGACAGATTTAGGTTTAAAGAAAGTTGGCGTGCCTCCAGAATGGTTCTGATTTAGACCCCATGGTACACTGGGAAACCCCGGGCTGGGGGCGGGGGGGGGGGGGAACTAATCGCGCCCCACTCATCCCAGCTCATTCGGTCTGTAAGAGACACTTAACCTCAGCTATTGGCTTACAGGCCCTTTCCTCTCTTCTAATCAGTTAGCTATTGTACCACAGTGTTTATATTTGTAGATTAACTGTTCGATTAATGGAGATGATTCCTCTGGCATGCCCTGTGACGACCAGGGACTAATTTACTTTTTAATGCTCAATTTCAACCATTTTACAAAGAAAAACTTGATCCAAAAGATGCATCATTCCCAAAGTGCTCCCATTATACTTGGCATATGTTTGAATAACGACTACAATCTACAATTTCCGCACCATCACGTGCGATCTGTTCCTTTTTTAAATTGAACCTATCAAAATAAAATACTATTGTGGTGGATGCAGGCAGGATTTCACCTGTTTCTATACAACACCGTGTTGGTGGATGTGTGGAATGGTTCACTGCTGCTGTGGACATTACAGATACATATATACACATATAAGTGAGTATGCCTTACATCAGTAACCTTTAAAACAAGCTTTCTCACGCGGAGCACTCCATGCTCGGTGAACACCTCTTCCCCAAGCTCACCTGTCTTCTTCATTTGACATTGCAGACTCAACTAATTATTGTATCCTGGAAAATATTTTACCACCTCAAGACTCTCAAGCCTTTTGTCTCTTGAAGAACCTCTTCATTTCGGTCAAGGAGTAATCAATTTATTCACTGTCAGACTCAACCATAATCCCTGACTTGACCAGCAGTCTGGTCTGATTGGTCCCTGAGGTCTCCTCTGTCTAATCTGCCTGCTCTGCTCCTGTTTTATTACCTCTCATCATTTCCTCTTCTGTCTGCATCTCCACCTGCTTTACTATCTCCATTCTTGGATCGAATAGCTCTTTGATCAGTGTAGTTATGCAGTTTTAAATAATAACAAATATAACTAATATATATTATTTTATTTTTTATTTAAAAGGGACAGCGTACATTAATAAACATGAGGACTAGAGTTCAACATGTAAATGGGCCACATTAAGCGATGAAAGCTCATTTTCATCTGTTGTCCCCCCCCAATATTGTTCTGTAACTATATATGTTTGACTTATATGTTTGAGACTTAACCCATCCTATGGTGCCATAGGGAACTACAATCATTAATATGTATCAACTACATTTCTATATATTATGGTAACCACTGCAGGTTAATGTATAAATTCAGCCCCAGTAAATGGTACATGGACCAAGCCAGCGGTAGACGACAGAGGGCGCCCCACTGTGGGAGTACACTTCGGAACTGCCAAGTAAGCATGCTCTCTGAGCGGGCTAGCAGTTCAGCTAGAGCCCAGCTAAAGCACGGCCCACTATTTTGGTGTCACTCGGCCATTTCCAAGACATGATGTCAACGCTCTGGACATTCTCAGCTCTTGTCTCTGTGAATTAACGTCCAGAGTAAAAAAAATAAAAAAAGGCTTAAAAAAGAGTCGACATTTTTTCTCCCCCACCCCATAACGGAACCGCGCGTCAAAGAATACGTTTATATTAACTTTTACACATGGCCTGAGAATGATCTCTTTGTTTCCTTTACTCTCCTCCGCACTGTTCTTCTCGCTGAGCAGAATAAATAAACCGGCACCACGAACTTAGAGAAGGAGACAAGAAGGGGTCCTGCTCCTCGCTGGACGGCGGCCACCACGCCGCTTGTAGACGTGTTTGTAAGTAGGCCACAAGTGTGAGCAATCACGGGAAATTATATGCTTTGAGGAGGATTTGATATAAAGGTATTAAGCCGCTCTGATATATTTTGGCAGGGCCCAAATCGACTCGGAATCACATTCCTGGACGCGATGCACACCGCAAAGCGAGGCCGCGTGTCAACTCCGCCATAGTGCATATTTTCCGACTTGGATCGCGGCAGATTGGTGTAATAGGATAAATGCGCAGCAGTGGAGTGGGGTCGGCGGGGGCCCCAGTGAGCAGAGGGTTGGGGGGTGGGGGGGGGGGGGGGGCAGTGGACCACCGCATGGTAGGTGGGATTGAAACTCTACTCTCGGCTCCGTCTCCCTTTTCCCTCTCGGCCGCCGCTCAAACCTCCCAGCGTGATGCGAGTCGCTGGATGGAAACTTCAGGAAGAGTCTCTGAGGGGAGGATGGTTGATGGGTGAGGACCCATGCCAAGCCCCCAGATCTCTCCTACCCCCCCCCCCCCTCCCTCCCCTCTCACAGAATCCACGTGCAAAGGTGCTCCATAATGGCGGCCAGAGGGGAACGTAACATAAGGGAGGTCTCCCGCGTTCAGCGGCGTGCTATCGTTCAGTCTACCATCAAAACTGCCACCGTGGCCAATTGCACTGGGCGAGGCCTTTATGCAATCAGGGGCCCGATGCTAAGCCTGGTTTGGTTTTGGTGTCGCGGCGGGGGCTGTCTGGGTGCAGAGAGAGAGAGAGAGAGAGAGAGTGAGAGAGAGGGGCGATACGGTCATGGACAGGAGTGTGTTATGACTCCCGTTCCTATCGGTGCGGTGCGATGGGCCGGATGATGAGATAGTTGCGAGGGGCGTACCCGCGGTGAGATCACGGTCCAGCGGGAGAGGGCCAGCACCCCAGCCCTCGGTGGTTCAGCTGCGGTTCGTACGACGGTTCTGAACCCCAGGCCCAGAAAATGGTCAATGCTCAATTTCCTCTTCCTCTCTCTTCCTGCCTTGCATTGATCAATTTCCGCCCTGTTCCAATGTTTTTTTTTCAGATCAAATCAAATTATGTTGGTGTGTATAGCCTAACCCATTCTGTTGGGACTTGATATCTTACTCAGTGGCTGAAGCAGAGCAACCCATGCAAAGCTGCACAGTTCCCCACTCTTTTATATCGTTACTTACTCTGAAGAGCCGTACTCTTTTAGGGTACTTAACCCTTTTGAGACCTTTTACTCCCACTTGAGATGCACAGAGGCGTAGTTAGCACCAAGGAGACACATTTCATGTCGCAAAAATCGGACACGGCTGATTTAAGAATAATGTATTACTTTTTGCCATGTACAAATTTTAGAAGGGGATGTTTGGAAGATGCATTAAAATAATTCATTTCCCAAAAAGTATTTGGTTAGCTAGGTGATCTGAGGACCGCAGCAAAGGTAAACAATGAGCAACACGACTCCATGAAATAGAAGAGAATAATGTGACCTGGAAATCTGACAAGACAAGAATCCTGAGAAAGAATATCACGATAAATTAAATCAAGCAAAGGGCAGGAGGCCTGCAGGAAGGCTGCCCAATTTAATTTTCTATATCATCCATATATATGTCGTTTTTTTTTATCAATACAACGTAAGCTAAACAGTCCCAGCCAAAAGCAATATCCGAGTATTGGGTTCTTGGAAGGGAGTGAGGCAAAGGCAAATGAATGAATTGATTCAATACTTGTGTCTAATTCATTACTGACAAGCTGTTATTAAACTCTTATGCTCTCAACGTGAACTTGACATGACATGGGGGCTAAAAAGGCCATTTGTGGGATTATTGTGGACGGCTGCAGAGCCATTCCCCTGTGCGGAGCCCCCATAACAGATAGGCTGTGTGTGATATGCACCTACACTTTCCATAGCTCGGTAAGAAGAGGAGATTTCCCAGGTCGAACATAGGTCCATGTCCAAGCAAAAAAGCTTTTTATCACCATTACGTTCTAATGATGGCTATGCAGAATTGCCTGCCATTGTAAAGCGACTCGCCTGGTCTAGGGTCTGTTTATTTGGCTGTGGAGTGAATGTGATGTATTGACTGCTGCGTTATGGATCCTGTACAACTCAGCTACCCCGAAAATACCTTGCGGAATACAAAAGGAAAATATGCTAGTTGAGTGTGTGTGTGTGTGTGTGTGTGTGTGTGTGTGTGTGTGTGTGTGTGTGTGTCTGTGCGTGCGTGTGTGTGCGTGCGTGTGCGCGTGTGCGTGTGTGTTGGTGCGCGCATGCGCGTGTGTGATTCAACTAGGCTGATCTGGTGACTTGTGTTCTACCTCAATCTGAGAAAACGGCACGCCAGCCGGATCTGTTGGAGGAAATACACCAACAAACACCAATGAACGATATCAACAAATGCGAAGTAAGAAAACGATAACGGAAGATGAAGGTAAAGAAGGGACTTCCATTTAGCGGTGACATGGTGGCCCCATTCTCGGGCAGTAAGCGGCTACCTGGTGCCGTCGCGTCCCTCGCTCTCTTTTGCATTCGTGCCCCCGGTCCCGGCCGGTTCGCGGCCGGGCCGCCAGCCATCTGTAATTACATTCAGACGTGCTAAATGCAGACAGGTTTCATCAGTCCAGCTCGGGTCGCCTGTCACCTGAACGACGCAAGACGTGTGTGGGGGAGGGGGAGCCGCTCATATATGCGTTTACATATCTGCGAACAGAGGCCCCCTTTACATGATCGCAGGCCGACCGGGTTCACCGCAGAAAGGGCGACTAACCCGAACCCTTTTTCTTTCCGTTTCCCACGCATAATGGCCGCCGCCAGCTGGCCGCTGGGTTGTTAAAGCTGCGTATGTCTGTCAGAACCTGGTTGATAGAGGTGGCAGGACAATTTCACATCCCGAACTACAGCGTGCATGGGTCGCAGGAAACGGCCATATGCTTGACCTGAATGTAGATTTGTCAAATTACCATTTTGTGAAAGAATTTTCAATCTGGCAGATTTGATTATTTATTTATTCATTTATTTTCTCCTAATAAGACTAAAATCTAAGTCTGAAGGCCATAAATCAACCCCCTCCCCCCACCAGATCGGTTTACTAACCTTGGCTATGTGAACGACGCCCCTTATGGGTAAGACCAGGACCTAGGGGGAGGTTGTGGGTTTGTTTCAGGGGGGCTGTGTACCTGTCCCGTTGCCCATATAGTGGTAGACGGTTGGGAAAAACACTTCTGACATTTCATGTTTCATTCTGTCGTCAGCTGCATGTATCCCATGGAAAAAAAGAATCAGATTAGTCTACAAACCAAGCAAATATAAAACAGAAGTATTAAAAAAGAAAAGAAATGCTGTGTTTTTATTCCTGTATGAATGTGTGTCCGTGGTTTGTGTGAATGTGTTATGCTACGTGTCTGTATCAGTGTGTGTGTGTGTGTGTGGCGGTATGTGTGCGTGTTTGCCCGTGTCCGTGTGTGTGTGTCCATGTGTGCATGCATATAATGTATGTTCATGCTATGCATGTCTGTTCGCGTGTGTATGTGTGTGTGTGTGTGTGTGTGTGTGTGTGTGTGTGTGTGTGTGTGTGTATGTGTGTGTGTGTGTGTGTGTGTGTGTGTGTGTGTGTGGTTCGCACATATTCTTCACTGATATTCCCACAACCACAAACATTCCCCTTTCCACCCTTTCAAAAAAAAGTTTAAAAAAATAACAGTGCTGCTTGCCTCAAAATCCTTTAAAAAGCAAATGTGTTCAGAAAAACTTCTCAGATGTCGGGAGAGAGAGAGAGAGAGAGAGAGAGAGAGAGAGAGAGAGAGAGAGAGAGAGAGAGAGAGAGAGAGAGAGAGAGAGAGAGAGGGAGAGGGAGAGGGAGAGAGACAGAGAGAGAGAGAGACAGAGAGAGAGAGAGAGACAGAGAGAGAGAGAGGGAGAAAGAGTGGAGCGCGAGAGAGAGGGCGAGACCACCCGTGAGGATCAGATAAGGCCATGTCTGTGGGCGAACCTGGCGTGAATCAGCATGGCACTTGAAATGACACTTATGTCCACCGCTCAGGCCAAGAGGGGGTGGGATGGGGGGGGCCGGGGTCCCCCCTACTGTCTTCTCCCATATAGAACCGCAGCGCTCCACTGTAATAGTTTTCACTGGTGTTTCTTCTCTCTTTCTCGCCCTCTTTCTTTCTGCTCTTGTTTATTATCGTTCCAAATGACAGAGTGCAGACACTGGGAGTGGTGGTGGTGTGTGTGTGTGCGTGCATGTGTGTCTGTGTGTGTGCTGACTCTAAAAGCAATAACGGACATGGTGGAGCATGGCTACTGACACTCCACAGAGCAGAGGGAAACCCGAGAGCTGGTTCACAGCGGTTTACGGGGTGTTAAACGCCACACAGCCTGCAAGCTACTGTCAACCTGTCTGTTGTCCAGTGCCAGAAGACCTGTCTTTCTGGCTGCATTCTCTGATTGTCTGAAGGCCTGTCTGTCTGTCTGATATCTGTGTCTGTCTATCTGTCGGTTAGATTTTCTGTCTGTCTTTCTGTCTGTCCCATTTTCTGTCTGAAAATCCTGAAAAAGTGAAGATCCTTATAGATATTTAATGGTAGGGAAACAGGCCCCATTCCTCCCTCTCGCTCTCTCTCCCTCGCCATCGCTCTCTCACCGCCTTTCTCCTTCTTCTTCCTTGTTTTCATGCTGTTTGCAATAAGGTTACACTCCGACTCCAGTCATACTCCAACCATCTCGGAAGAAATGTTGAAAATAATTCATAAGCTCATCATTAAACTCTCACACACATTCACAGAACCATAGACACTCTTGTGTACACTTCTGAGTATTTCTGTGAGAATATAATACAAATCATATGACTGTATGAGATTGCGTGTAATGAATATGAGAGTTTGTGAGTAACCCTTAAATAGTGTTTGTCATGGGTACGTTTACGTCTTTTTACTTAATAATTTTGAGGGGAATCTGTTATTTGTAAGATACACCTTTGTTGTTAGTACACATTTGTCACACACACACACACACACACACACACACCAGTGGAGGCTTCTCCATTGAGGAGAGGGAGGAAGATCCTCCCTAGCATTGTTGAGAATAAAAAATGTAGATTGCCCAGACTATTGTAATGAATTAATGCCCTTAAATATGACTACTTTATTGCCTTTGAATATATAATGTTCGTTTCCCTGGGTAAAGGGATATTAGCACCCCCTATCGCCTATTGACAATTACTTCAGGGAGGAACGTCCTCCCTTTGCCACCGTTCACTCCCATTCATTTTCCCGAAAGTACTGGCGGCCGGTGGATAACATGGGTTTCAATGGGAGAGAGGAGGAAAATCCTCCTCTGAGTGGGTGGGACCCTAAGGGGTCTGATTCGCGCAAAAATCTATCCGTCTGCGCTATGAACCAATAAGCAGGATCCCTGGATGTTGAGCAGTGTTGCCAGATTGGTTCGATTTCCCACCCAATTGGGCTACTTTTAACCACGTTAGGCTGGAAAGATCATCATTGGGCGGGAAATCTGCCCAATCTGGCAACGCTGTCGATAGCAAACCCGGTCTGCATTGCCGCGGTTCTCAGTCTGAGAGACGCAGAGCAAGTGAAATCTGCGATAGCGAGATCCTAAATGCACAATGGAAACATTGGAAACGGAGGACATTGTTAACGTCTTATTACAAAAAGCATTCCATTCATTCAGTGCTAAGTTAGCGACCAAAGAAAGAGGTAGACCACTTCCCAATATCAAGGTCACCAGAAGTAATGGCAACGTCAGTGTTGTGAGTGCTACATGGTTTGCTAGGTACGCATGACTTACTGGTAGCATTACAAGCAATTGTAACTGAAAATAAACATAGCTAAAGAACTTCAGTCAGTGAGGGCAAAAATAGGCCCAATGATAGGCCCAGATTTTTTGATTTACTTTTACAAATCAATAGTAGGCCTGATTTGGCTAATATGCTTTGCATCCTTTCCTTCTCAAATTACAGTGATGCCACTGGTGGCTTTGTATACATTTTGTTCACATAACTCCCTCCCTGCTATTTTGTAGTTCACCAATACATCCTGAAACAACTTGAGTCTCACATTCTTATGCCACCATACACCAACAGTGCAAGCAGGCCAATGGCAACCAAGCGCGCAGTCCTTCCTCCCTCACTTTAAAAACCACCAGCCGCCACTGACACACACACACACACACACATACATACACAGAGTTACAGCTGCAGACGGATAACGAATAAACAGCTTTGGCTTTAAGACGTTTGTTCCGCGGGCCGGTCCTTTGTCAGATTAATTAGTGGGGCTCCTCCTCAATCCATTTGAATTGAGATGGGATTAGGAGACTCCCTGGGGCTTTGGGTTCTCCGGCCCCTTCCCAAGCCTGCTTGAGGACCGCATGTTAGCATTTGTATTGACACACACAGCGCAACATGCACATAAGCCGAAACACACACAAGAACACAAATATACACTCCAGAACCTCCAGTTACTTACTCACTCACTTAGTCTTTCGTATTCAACAGTATGTCTGAAACTGTCAATTGTTTCCATTGAATGCCGAGTCTAAAGCCTAAATGAAACACTATATTGATGATTCTGGTTTCAGTCTCTGGATCGCTCTGCTTTTCATATTATTTGTCGAACTCTCCTTTCTTGGCAAGGGAGACAATTTGTATGTATTATCAATTGTTATTGGGGACAGAAAGGGTATTAAATCAAATGAAATGCGAAGATCCTCACGCCAGTCACTGAATGGTCTGAACCAAGTCATTCATTTTTACTAAAATATTCTAACTTAACCAGAGGCAGCATGATGCATGAAAAACAGAAAGAAAACACGTTGCAGGCAAATAACTGGGTAGGCCTTAAACTACATCAACCATAATTCTAGGTTCCTCTGCAATTTCAGGGCAAAGTTCAAGTGAGGCAGTGGGTGGTTTAAAAGCTCCCATGTTTAGGATTTGAAATGCATGTGTGCCTCATTAATCCTCTTCTATTCTAAGGCCTGAGACATCATTGCGTTCTGGGGCTAATCAAGGGAACACAACCCGATACGCTCAATCGGGCCAGCGATTGCATTTCTCTGAATGCCATCGTCATCCCCTGCCACCATTAACAACACTCTGGGACTCTTTAGCAACAAGTAGAAATTGTATCCCTCCGATTCACTCCCCACCACACTACTCTGTCCCCCCCACCTCCTCACCCCAATTTCGCCAACGTCTGGGCAGAGTGGTTGAATTTCATTGCCGGTTTAACAGAAATGTAATGGGATGGAATAGGTTCGGGATGTTGTGCTAAACTTCTGCCCCCCCCCCCCCCCCCCCCCTCACCCCTCTTAGTGCACTTATTAAGGTGATTAATTTCTCTTCCAACACAACCCCTATTCCCTACTTAATTAGGCTTAGAGTTGCAAGTCTCTCTCTCTCTCTCTCTCTCTCTCTCTCTCCAAAGTTAAAACCCAAGAAGCAAGAAGTCATCTACATTCCTAATCCCCCCCCCCCCCCCTCTGTCTTCTAGATGTATATTCCAGTGTGCCCCCCCCCCCTCCCCCATAGAACATGATAAATTATAATCCTTATTTCTATTGCTATTATTGCTATAATCGGTAGAAGTCGAAGCAGGAAAGTGTTAGCTTTAGTTTAAGTAGCGGCAGTACAGGGTTAGAAGTCGTAGCATTAGTCCGCTTTATTATGTTATATTTAGTGGCTGTCCATGAAAAAGATGATCTTCCTGTTTTTCTTTTTTCAATGCTCATTGTGTGGATATCTCGCACAGATTTTTCCAATAAATGCTCATTAAATCAGTACTGCATTTAGCATAATACAGCCCAGCAGCAAATCAATTTAAGGCTATGACTATAAAATGCCCCAGCGCTTATTGAGTTAGCCAACCTTCGATGGAGATCTACTGCACTTCTGCGTGCCAACAACAACAAACTGAGGGAGAGAGAGGGAGAGAGGGGGAGAGAGAGTGGAGGGGAGGGAGGATGGGGCTGGAGAGAGAGGGAGAGGGGGAGAGGGAGGGAGGGAGGGGGGAGTGGGGGTGGAGTGAAGGAGAGATAGAGAGAGAGAGAGAGGGAGAGAGAGAGAGATAGATAGAGAGAGAGAGAGAGAGAGAGAGAGAGAGAGAGAGAGAGAGAGAGAGAGAGAGAGAGAGAGAGAGAGAGAGAGAGAGAGAGAAAGAGAGAGAGAGAGAGAGAGAGAGACATAGAGAGAGTGAGAGAGAGAGAGAGAGAGAGAGAGAGAGAGAGAGAGAGAGAGAGAGAGAGAGAGAGAGAGACATAGAGAGAGTGAGAGAGAGAGAGAGAGAGAGAGCGAGAGATGGGGGCGGCAGCAAAGACTATAAGAGCATGGGGGCGCACTTGGGTTAAATAAAGGTTTTAAAGCATTACCAGCCATTGTTTATTACAACGGTTATGCCGGCAGTAATGAAATGTTCCGTCTATTTTGGGCTTCAAGTGTGCAGGGGGTACGAACGCGGGTCTGGACTGAGTCAATCCAAACCGTCACATTTGAAACGCTGTGGCCGATTAATAGGGCATGGCCAATACCCCACGCCCTCCACATGTACAAATAAAGAGCAAATCTGCCCGCGCCTGTGGTGTCTGGTGTCTATTTTTACGACTAAAAGCAACGTTTGTGTTTGAGATTAACAATACGTACATTGTGGTGATTATTTTGAATTACTCCAGAGCAAACTTAGGGCTAATTCAATTTGACACAGCAGATTCTTTCTGTGAATCGCTCTTTCTCTTCCTCTGTGTTAAAAAGGGCCTGGGGACAGGAGACCCCGTCCTGGGGAACTTGACCCCGCTACAGTTCCTGGGAGTGGCCCCGGGGCCCGTGGCTTTGACAGTTTGTAAAAGTAAAAAATAAAAAGGTTGGACAGAGGGTGGTTGGGGAGGGGTGGTCACAGAGGGGTATATGGACGCTAATATTCACTTCCAGGATTATTGAATTATGTACGTATATGATAAGCCCCCCCCCTATGAAGCAGTGGTTGGCCGGTTTAAGAAGGCGGGCTCTTGTGTCTCCGCTTTCCTCTAATGACGGTCATTACTGCACGGCTTAACTGTAATGCCTGCATTGATTCTCAGGCTCCCGAATACCCCCCCCCCCCAACACACACACACACAGAAACACACAGGTAGACAAGCAAACGCACACAAACACACACATACACACACACACACAGGTAGACAGCACACGCACATACACACACACACACACACACACACACACACAGGTAAACAGCACACGCAACCACACATACACACAGGCATGCAAACACACACACACACACAAACACACAAACACAGGTACAGGTAGGCACGCACACGCAACCACACACACATGCACACACACAGAGGGAGCCCAGCCCTCCCAATCCCCCCCCCCAGCACACACACACAAACACACACATGCAGACATACAAACAGACAGACACACACACATACACACATTCACACATACACAAAATACACAAACAAACACTGTTTCACGCTGGGATGGCTTTGCGAAACAAGCGCCCCTCTACACAGCCTGCGGGGGATGCCACAATGTGTGTGTGTGTGTGCATGTGTGTGCATGTGTGTGTCCGTGTGTGTCCGTGTGTGTGTGTGTGTGTGTGTGTGTGTGTGTGTGTGTGCGCGCATGTGTGTGTGTGTGTGTGTGTGTGTGTGTGTGTGTGTGTGTGTGTGTGTGTGTGTGTGTGTGTGTGTGTGTGTGTGTGTGTGTGTGTGTGTGTGTGTAGGTTTCTAACCGGGATGGAGGGGTTTAATACACAAGCTGTATAAATCCCCAGGATTAAGGCCCGGACTTCCACAGCAAGGGAGAAAATTGGATATTTGGAGGGAAATATGTGGCTAATTCCATTCTGTCATCGGTGAATATTAAAGACTATTAGCTGCCATGTCGAATTATTTGTAAATAACAAAGGCGGTAGTGTTTGGACCATCTTCAGGAGGACTGCGGGCAACCAAGGACTTTATTCATTGAGGGGGGGGGGGGGGGTCTGAATATAGAACTATCCTCATGTATTTCCTGATTTAGAAAAAAAACAACAACTATAGGATTTGCTACTCAACAAAAGACAAGTGCATTTCATCCAAACAGTGACCCTATAAAGTAGCCTTGGTATCCTCGTTGGATCATCGTACCCGTCTCAGAGAGCACCTGAAAGGACCTCTTTCTTTCCACAAGAGCCCCTCAGCTCCTCAGGGGCCCCACCCGGGCTCCCCTCCGCTCCTCTCAATAGCGCGTAGGCACGGCTCCTTGGCACCTGTGCTGGATTAATGCTGGTGGTTACGGGATGAGGGTGTGTGTGTGTGTGTGTGTGTGTGTGTGTGTGTGTGTGTGTGTGTGTGTGTGTGTGTGTGTGTGTGTGTGTGTGTGTGTGTGTGTGTGTGTGTGTGTGTGGGTGTGTGTGTGTTGGAAAGGGGGACCGCTGGCAGTAGCCAGACCGAGTTAAGCTTTTAGATAGGGTTACGCAGAGGGGGTGGGTCAGAGGCGAGCCCAGGTGGTGTGTGGGTTATACCTCCCAGATCTCCTCAATCTGGTTCTGTTTTCAGTCTCGCTCTGACTCTCACTATGCTGCCTCTCCCTCTCGCTCTGGCTCTCCAGGCTGTCTTTCCCCCTCTCTCTCTCTCTCTCTCTCTCTCTCTCTCTCTCTCTCTCTCTCCCTCTCTCCTCTCTCTCTCTCTCTCTCTCTCTCTCTCTCTCTCTCTCTCTCTCTCTCTCTCTCTCTCTCTCTCTGTCTCCCCTCCCAGAGGCCTTGATGGCGTGCCATCACAGTTGGTAATCATTGAAAACCGTGCTGAAAGTTTTATACAGTAAGGGCCCCTCTAACCTTTGGACAATCAAATATAATATTTAGCTTATTTGTATTGTCATTAGTAGGGTTTTCTTGAAATATAATTATTTTTCTAATGTTAATCATATTTATTATTATTATTA
>NC_044052.1:4584508-4589508 GCF_902167405.1 Gadus morhua
CACGCCAAAGTCAACATTTGTTGTCATGACGCAGTGGTAGGGCACCTTTTTTTTGCGGACACTTTTTTCCCTTTCCACGACGACTTCAGGACTTTCTACCAAATCATCTCAACTGTGTGTCTCGCAGCGTATCCTCCGTGCACAGCGACGGTGACATGCCCGCTGGTATGTTCAGCATAGACAGCATTCTAGCGGCCAGACCCAGCTGCAAGGACTCGGTGCTCCTGCACCGGAGCGCGCCCGCCGGGGTGCTGTTCTCCAACCTCGGGGGCGACTCGCTGTACACGGCTGCCACGGACTACAGCCACGGACTCTATTCCCCCGCCGTGTCGGGACCGTCTCCGCCGATTCAGTCGGTGAACGGCGCGCGGATAGGATATAACAACTACTATTACGGACAGCTTCACTTGCAGGGCCCCGCGGGACCGACGTGCTGCGGGGCCCTCCCGAGCCTGGGCGGCTCGCAGCAGTGCCCCTGCATACCAACTGGTGGGTTTGACTTGCATTATTATCACACACACACACACACACACACACACACACACACACACACACACACACACACACACACACACACACACACACACACACACACACACACACACACACACACACACACACACACACACACACACACACACACACACACGACACGCTGTATCCTTATGCATGAAAAGGTGTGTTTTGTTTTTTGGTGTTTATAACACCTCACACATCATACATGTTCACTGTTTCAATAGAATCCACCCTCGTTTTTTATGACATCTTATTGTACAAGTACACATGTACAATTCTTATTATTGGTTCCTCAACAGCCACATAGCAGCAACAATACAAGATAAAGTAAATAATAGAAAACATAAAAATGTCCATATCATCTTACTGTGTTATTAACCGGTATTTCTCGGTTTGTCTCACTGTCGTGTAGGATATGACGGCGCGGGCTCGGTGCTTCTTTCGCCCGTCCCGCATCAGATGATGTCGTACATGAACGTGGGGACTCTGTCGAGGACTGAGCTCCAGCTCCTCAACCAGCTGCACTGCCGACGCAAGCGCAGACACCGCACCATCTTCACGGACGAGCAGCTGGAGGCCCTGGAGAACCTCTTCCAGGAGACCAAGTACCCGGACGTCGGCACGCGGGAGCAGCTGGCGCGGAAGGTGCACCTCCGAGAGGAGAAGGTGGAGGTGAGGCCCGCTCGTGTTTTGTTATTTGGTCTCGCTTTGTCGTTTAGACAAGCCTACGTTCCGTGGTGGGTGTTTGTTTTAAGATTAGAGGCCATTTTTTTTTACTAGAGACAGGCTCGAATTATGTTGAAGAAATATTAATCAGGTTTTAAAAATAAAGTTAAAGCGCGTAATTACGCACCGTCTTTGCACGTAATAATTAAGATGAGGCATTCCGCGTTGAGATTATTTCACATTCATCCAAATTTAGATTTCGTTAATGGGCCGTTTCATTTTTTGCTGTGTTTCACTTGAAACCCAAATTATAGTCCTCGTTTTTTAATTGTCCTTTTATTCTATTCTCACCTTTGTAGGTGTGGTTCAAAAACAGACGCGCTAAATGGAGGAGGCAGAAAAGGTCGTCTTCGGAAGAGTCAGAAAACACACAGAAATGGAACAAAACGACGAAAACTCCCACGGAGAAAACCGAGGAGAACAAAAGTGACGTGGAATCAGACAGCTGATCCCTAACTCGAACCCCGCGCCGCTCCACGGCAGCGAACGCGCACACCTCGTGGCGCGCACCCGTAGAATCCGTCAGGCGGACTTGTACATATTGTGAATGTCGTGGACTTCGATTTATAGCATTGTGTTCATGTCCATACTGTTGCACAGTTGTATAGTAAATATTACATTTATAATTGATACATGTACGTACCTATTTATATTTAATTTAACTTTTTAAATGTTATGCGCGCAATGCCATGCTTGGTGGAGCTGTTGATTGACGTGTGGATCGCAGTGTCACGTTATACACGCTGGATATTAGATGTTGTAGTTCTGACATTTGGTCATCGTCAGGTGTTCAAAATTATTATTCGGTTCATATGAGACCTTTAGGTGTAGAGCCGTTTATTGATAGAACCGGAGATGACAGACCGGTGATATTTTATTGACTGGCAAAATTCGCGACCATTAAATGAATTTAGGACAAAATTTACCCGACCATGCATATTATTTGAAATGTGTTCAATTTATTTCATTTTGTATTTTAAGGAGAGTTACCTCAAAGAAAAAAAATCAATACCTACATTAAACATAACTGGAAAATGTTTATATCGTCTGGTTTCATTGTATGTGATTACCCTGTTCTTATGGGGTACATTTTGGAGACAGGTCAATTCGAAAGGGGTGTGGTATATTTTCTAACAGAATGGCTGTTAAGACAAGAGACACACAAATGCAATTTATGCACAAATATAGACCCATAGACTGTTCACGTTTTGCTAACATTTAATAGACCAAAATTAAGAAAACAGATGTATTCAGCATGGCTATCTGCAACATTACGCCTAATAGTCGTAATATCAATATAGCCAAAGAAAGACATGAAAGGTACTTGCGCTTTGCGTGGTCGTACGCTGTCCCTGTTTGTTGTAAATATCCCCTCGCTATTTCTACCCTCCTTTTCTTCTACATCTAAATACACACATTGTGCTATCCGACCCAAAAACAATGTATCAGTTAGATTCATAATAGGGCCTATAAAAAAATAATGTCGTTCACTTGTAACGTCTAATTTATTCCCTTATCTAAAATGCAGAATAATTGAACCACACAACAAGTAGGCCAATGTGCTTTGATGATCCTTCAAATCAAATGAAATAAAGCGTATAGTCTATTACCTTGGTGAGGTCGAGTGAAAATGGGTTCAGTGAAGATAATCCGCAGGCGTCTGTATTGAAAATACTTGATGATACATATTATGAATTATTTTTAAGATATAGGCTACTATTATAAAATTAATCAATAAATATATAGATAAAAAATCAATAAAAACAACCGAATCACACCAAAATAAAGTGCGGAGATCACCAAAGGATTAACAAGCACGGTGGAGAAGGTGGCCTGATTATCGGACGACCGAACACTGCTTTCCTGGACCACCTCTATGGACCAGGGTCACTTCTGTCCCGGTTCACAGCTCTATAGACCAGGGTCACTGCTGACCCGGTTCACAGCTCTATGGACCAGCCACTGCGGCCCTAATGAATGTTGACTCTGAACAAACCGACCTGGGGCTCTCTGGATGTCGAGCAGAATGGGAGTCTGGAGTCCCGAGTATAGACCGCACGTCCGACCTCACCCCTCCTTCTGTGTCTCCTGGTGGCGGACCACAGAGAACACTATATCAAACATCTAGTTTCCAGATCAATGGCTAATGGTGAACACCAAAGTCACTAAATCAGATGTTGCTGCATGTTTATAGATTCTAGAACATATTCTAGATTCTGGAACATGCAGCAACATCGTATTTAGTGACATTGGTGTCCTGTACACTAAAACAAGGCAATTATTAGAAAATGTTTTAATAAATCCAAAATTCCATCTCGAAGAAATGATTGTGGTAAAATAGTGTACGGTCAATAGGCCTATTGTTTAGTATTGCATGGCTATCTTATGATGTTGCTTAGATAGGTTATATCGCAAAAACGACCGCTTTATTCAACCCGATATGGTTTCAGGATGACCTATAGGTCTGACTGAAAAAGGAACACATTAGTTATGCCGTAATAAGCATTGACTAATAGTGAATTAACAGTTAACCAATTGTCCAGGCCTGATCATTTACGAATGGTGTTTATGTAATGGAGTTCATTTATTCATTATTTAATAAATTAAGGTTTGAACCCTAATCTTCTAACCCTGACCACAACGCAAACCTCTATGCTAATGATTTATAATAATGGTTATAGCGACATTAACTACTATTATTGAAATTACACTATAACATTTTATTTTAGCACATTTAGTGCATTTGAAAAAGTGAATTCAAGTCCACTGATGATGCATCATATCCGATGCTATTCTCAGCGGTCGCTACGCTAGTCGAAGTTATGAATGTGTAGAATGTGTAGGCTACTCTACAAACTGTCCAAAGTCGCTGGCTATTCAACTATGCTTACAATCCGATATCTGGATTATTTTGTATTCAATGCGCCTGCTCTTCAGTAATTGTTCAAAAAATCCCATTGGCCTATACCTAATGGGTTCACTTCCTATTGGCCTATACTAATAAGTTCCTTCACAGGACCACATTGAATATTTGCGCTGAGGCCTACATATTGAGACGTTTGTATTTTACAGGGTTTCTTTCATTTTAATGTTTTTTCTCTCTCTCTCTCTCTCTCTCTCTCTCTCTCTCTCTCTCTCTCTCTCTCTCTCTCTCTCTCTCTCTCTCTCTCTCTCTCTCTCTCTCTCTCTCTCTCTCTCTCTCTCTCTCTCTCTATTGATATATATTTCTGACTTTCTCTCTCTCTCTCGGTATCCATCCATCAATCAATCAATCTATCTATCTATCTATCTATCTATCTATCTATCTATCTATCTATCTATCTATCTATCTATCTATCTATCTGTCTGTCTGTCTGTCTGTCTGTCTGTCTGTCTGTCTGTCTGTCTGTCTGTCTGTCTGTCTGTCTGTCTGTCTGTCTGTCTGTCTGTCTGTCTGTCTGTCTGTCTGTCTGTCTGTCTGTCTGTCTGTCTGTCTGTCTGTCTGTCTGTCTGTCTGTCTGTCTATCTATCTATCTATCTATCTATCTATCTATCTATCTATCTATCCATCAATCCAGCTGTCTGTCTGAGGTACCTGAGGTAGGTACCTGAGGTAAAAAAGTAAATGAAAAAGCAACACTTTACAAATTACAATAATTAATTGTAAAGTGAATGGCATTGGGGTCGTCGGGTAGGTACCTCAGGTAGGAACCTGGGTACCTACCTGTCGACAACAACAACAAACAGTATGATGTCCCTCAGTTGTTATAATATGACGC
>NC_044052.1:4599508-4604508 GCF_902167405.1 Gadus morhua
CGACACATTAGTGCCATAATTCACTTATGTGATAAAAGATGCATTCGGGCGTATTAGATTATTCCACACGCGTAGATATTAACTGCGAGCCCGCAAATGATCTCTGCGCGCGCAAAACAGCCTCTCACGCGCGCAAATTACCTGCGCGCGCGGGATAACCCAATAGCGATAGCCTTTAAAGGCTGCGCCTATACTCATATAATCTAGAGTTACAATAAGTAACTATCGTTTCAGCCATTTACTGTACAATTCAGAATTGAATGTGAGGAGGGCTGTCAATCAAATATCGCGCTTCAGAAACGGCCAATCATAGGAAAGCCCAGCCTGCCTTGGTTCCCTCCCCCATAGTGCCAAAATTAAATTCGAGCGAGAGCGTAAAAACTAGAGCTGTCAAGCGATTAAAATATTTAATCGTGATTAATCGCATTAATGTCATAGTTAACTCTAATTAATCGCGACTAATCAGAAATTATTTTTCTATGCTAAATATCCCTTGATTTTTTTGTCCCATAATTCTTCTCATTTTAATTCTCTTATCAACATGGTGAAGTGCATCGGCTTGCCTTGTGCAAATGATTTTTTATTGATAACAACATTGGCATATACACTGATCAAAACAGGACGATACAAAAAAAGAGCCTATAGTGCAATTAAACGACTGCTTTGAACAAATGTCATTTGAACACAGCAGTCAGTCTACTGCTTCTTTGTTTTGAGCCAAAGAAAAAAAAAAAAATTTTTTTTTTTTTTTTTTTTTATAAAATAATTGCGTTAAGCGCGATAAAAAAAATAAATTTGTTAAAATTCGTTAAATTTGGTTTGCGTTAACGCCGTTAATAACGCGTTTAACTGACAGCTCTAGTAAAAACATCTTTCGCGAGAGGTTTTGCGCGCGCTGAGGTAATTTGCACGCGCGAGAGGCTGTTTTGCGCGCGCTGAGGTAATCTGCGCGCGCGAGAGGCTGTTTTGCGCGCGCAGAGATAATTTGCGCGCTCGCAGTTAATATCTACGCATGTGGAATAATATAATACGCCCGAATGCATCTTTTATCACATTAGTGAATTATGGCACTAATGTGTCGCCATATATCCCTTTAGTAGCCTCTAGTGGGTTGAGTTGTAACTACAGTTATAGCTATGTCCTTTTCAGAGAGGAATCGTCTCAGATTTTTACAGAATAAAACAAGGGATGGGTTGACTTGTGGATAGGCTTGTTTTATTTTTCAGGAACTTTCTACTTGAGATATTTCCTAAAGAGTAAATAGCTGCAGTACAAAAGTTACAAAGTGCATGTTTAAATAATAAAATAAAAGTAAAAGAAGTTTGATGAAAAATGTAAATAGGAGTTAAAAACGATTAAAATGGTACAGTGTACTAAGTAACAAATTCATTGCAATTCAAATAATCTTATGGGTCAGTTGTCTTTCATTGCGTAGAACAATAAGCCATTCTTAATATTAGGGACAAAACATCTGATTCCAATTTGTTAGCCGTATGTCATTCCTGGAGAAAGATAAATACATAAAGTATCCCAAAGACAGCATCTTCATTTTCACTGAATATGTATGTTCCGATTAGCTCATACATGTATTAGGGTAATATACGGTTTGCTGACATTTCGAACAGGGCAGAAGGCAGATAAAAGCCCAAATAACAATTTTGAGTATGATTAGTTTGACTCTTGTGACTCATGAATGAAAATGAGCTTGGCCCTCATATTACATGCTACACCACAGGAGACATCATTCTTTCATGATGTACTTTGGCTCCAGCCATTTACAGTGGGTGGACGCTATTCTGGTGATGAGCTTATGAGCTCAACTCTTTGTCTATTTAGACATTCCTTTGGTCTCGTCGTTGGGAACTGACCCTAACATTAAGCTCAAAACTCAGGATTAGTCTAAAACAGGATTTTAAGAGGGATGCATATCTTTCCCCGGTCCATGTCTCTAGCTGAAAAGCAGGCTATGTGCCTCTTGCCTCTTTAGTGTGATATTAATGCTAACTTTGTGCTCTGGTTCTTGGCATAGAGCAATATGCACCGGAAGGGATAGTTCGGTAAACACATTTCATGTGGGAAAGAATGCAGAGTGATTTAGATATGTTTTTTAATGGTGTCTTTCTATGCTTATGTCAAATACAATAAAAAAGAAGGTAAAAGTGAAAAAATGCATTGTTACAACATTCCATAGAAACAAAAAACGAATTTAGGTGAACAGTGTTTTGAACAATACACTGACTTCCCTATTGCGTGTCGATAATAAAACTGCCAATGCCATTTGCTAATCATCATGTGGAAAGGCTCCGTAATGACTTTCCAACTGAAACAATGTCAAGCAAGAAGAAGCTACGAGGTTAGAATCAACATCTACTTGTACACCTCCCTTTCTCCTGAGTTCACAACAGAGTGCTCTAAACTCTTCACTTTCACTCTGTTCACAACAGACCCCTCCAAAGTCTTCCCATTCACTCTGTTCACTTCAGACCCCTCCAAAGTCTTCCCTTTCACTCAGTTCACAACAGCCTGCTCCAAACCCTTAATTTTTTCCTCGGTTTACAACAGACTGCTCCAAACTCTTCCCTTTCTCCTCAGTTCACAACAGACCCCTCCAAACAAACAAATTGTCCACAGCCTGTTGCCGTGCCGTGAAGCGTTTAGGACCTGCTTTGGCTCAGGATAGATCTTGAAATTAAACATTCCAAGTTGCTATTACACAGAGAGAGAGAGCCTTGTTGACTGAATGAGCAGATGTGTAAAATGATGTAAAACCCATAACCAGCCATCTGCCTGTCCATCCATTCATTAATGTTTTCCTCACTTTTTTAACGTACATTATGTAATCTCTAAATTTGAATCGCTGTTTGGCAATCCCTGTGAAGCTACTGGCTATCTCAGACTTTTTGATTGTTCCTATTCTTGATTTTTTCTCTTAAATTAATATTTGAAATAAGACAGCCACGTTTGAAATGAAAAAGGTAAATTCAATGTTTTAATCCGTCACTTTTAAGACTGATACAAAATATTGGAAACACATTATGGGTAGATTAAACATAGTGAGTATGCCAAGTCTCTGAATAGAGAGTTAACTCTGTCATTTAAATTCAAGGGTCACCACTCACCAGTAGCCTATCTCCACAATAGTAATGGTTAAGGTTGGCTATAGAATTATCCAGAAATCAACCAGACATCTTGATATATCCCTCAAAGGTTGCTAACATGTGTTGTAGAATATATAGCAAAACCAAGAGGCAAGACAAGCTGTGTTCACATAGCACATTGGTCACTCAGCAAACTCAATGCATGCAATTAAAACTTAAAAATTGCAAATAATCAAGGAACATAATGCTGATCATACTGTAAACATGATAGGCTGATTCCATATTTGAGTGTGAGTGAGTACACGTTTTTTTCTATTTGTATTAATACCTGAGCTGTTAGTAGCAGACAGAGTTGAAGTGGCAGTTGGTTTTGTGTCCAACAGATGGCAGCAGTTCACTGTTAACAAAACGCCATGCATTGGTGAATGTTGTGTCTATTAAAATTTAGGGAGAATGAGAAGTTTCAGTCAACATTTTCCCCTTATTTATAATTGTAAAGTATATATGTCAAGCTGCCCTATACTCTCCCATTGGAACAAAAGGGAAGACATATTCACAGAATCCACCTGTCATTGAAGCTGACAAATCTGTAAATCTGAACATGATAGAGATTCAAACTGAAATTACTTTTTCATTTTTAGTTTTTCTTCATCCCAGTCCCTTTAAATATGTAACATGCACTAATCTCACTTTAAACGTCAAAATAATTGAATGATATAACACCTGTATCAGTTTTTCTGAAAACACTCACTCATCAACTTGCAAATACGAAGGTACGAGGCAGGATGTGAGCTCTTCGTCATTATTTTATCTTTATTTTATAATTTCTAGCTGTCCCACAATGTGTCAAATAAATCAGCTAAAGCTCCCATTTGTCAGTTTTTACATGTCGGACCTCATTTTTTAGCCACATGCTGAGATGAAAGGAGAGAGTAGTGCTGACCGGAGGCACTGGATAATCATGATGAAGGCTCTTAAATGACTGTGGAAGGGACAGCAGCAGCATCCAGGCAAGAAGGAGGCCTTAAAATGCCATCAACCTGAATCTGGGTCTCCTTCTGACATGAATGTCTGTCTGACCGCAGAAACACTCCAAATCCATTAAGGCTCATCTTCCAAGATTCAAAACATAATGTTTTCTACAACAATTTGCTGTACACGCATTTCAGAACCATTATTTTGTTGTTTCTCAAATCTATTTTATTTTGCTTGCATACAACATATACATACAATAATATCCATGATCCAAAAATCTATCAACACAAGTAGATAGATAGATCTGTGCGTATCATATCCATCCATTGGTCAATCCATCTATCCGACAATCCATTGAGCTGTTTGTCCGTCCATCAGTCTTTCCATCCGTCAAACTGTCTTTCTTTCCACCCATTCATCTTTCTTTCCATCCATCCAGCTGTCTTCCCATTCAACCATCCACCCGTCTTTCAGTCCATCGCTGCCTGTCCTTCCACCCATCAATCTGTCTTCCCGCCCATGTTTCCCTGCATGTAAGGATTTACAGACCAATAGAGTCTGTGAATCCATGAATCCATGGAACCCAGGCAAACATGCAAGGCTTTCCCTCTCCACTGTGCTAACGCAACGTGCTACTTTCCATTCATCAATAAAGATACAAGCCTTTTGTCTGTCCGTCAGTCAGTGCACCTTTTTCGTCAGAGACAACCGCTGCTTGTGTTACTGTTTCATGCTTGACACATCGGAATAGACCGTGTTTTGCGATGAGCCCAGAATAATTCGAAATCTACTTTCAGGACACGAGACGAGAGAGGGAAGGCATGCATGCTCGTGCTGGCGTTCCTATCTCGTCTGTCTAAATGGGTCTCTGGGGGACGGAGCGCTTTGATTGCAGGAAGAATGAAGGCAAACAAAGGGCCCTAAAAA
>NC_044052.1:4609508-4632008 GCF_902167405.1 Gadus morhua
TGTTTGTCAGGGAGAGTTTTCACAAACAAGAAGCTTTTCTTCACATTTCAACGTGTTTTTTTCCCGCCCACTAGGGTATGCTTTGAACAGGAAGCAGCTTGTCCTGTTCTCATCAAAGCAATCATTGACTTTGTAGTTACTGCTATTTGAATTTAATTAAGAGGTAATAATGCAAAATTAAGCGGCGAGGGAGGGCCGCAAGGGTGCTTGGCTTACTCTAAGCGTTGTTTAGTAGGAGTCGTTCAGACCGCTTTGTACACACAAAAAAACAGTCGCAGGTTCAGCGAAAGTTAGAGAGCTAACACTTCAGTCTGGCTTTTTTCCCCACGGAACAAAAATCATTTTACATGCACAACCCAAGACTGATTCTGTATCAGAATTGGCCAGCAATGTTTAAAAACAAAAAACAAATAAATAAAAAATCCTAATGAGGACATACTTGCTCGTTCATTAGGGTAGGGAAATATGTTAACATAGTTGTGAATTATGTGCAAATGCTTCCTTCCTATCCCGGTTTCCCTTAATAAAGGATTGCTAGTGAAGCCTATTATGCACAGAGAGGTGCAAATGCCTCTAGTTACCCGGTGATTATTCTATACAGCTTCAAGGAAACCGTAAACCTTGCTGGTGGCGCACAACCACACACCCACGCACATAAACACACACACACACACACACACACACACACACACACACACACACACACACACACACACACACACACACACACACACGCACACACACACTTTCCTTTGCAGGTCATGGTTTCAGCGGTGCCCTAATTGCATTTATCTCTAACAACCCTTTGTTCAAAGTATCCTCATTAATCTTTGCTCAAACTATTTGGGCCACAGGGGCAAGGGATGTGTGTATGTGCGTGTATGTGTGTGTGTGTGTACATGAAATCACTCAGCACACTTGGAGTCCAATGCAACTGCAAAGGGTTTGCTTTGAACTCAGTGGATAGTTCTTCTTGGTCTCGCTGCCCGTCCTCCCACCACAATGCAGTACTAGTTTTTATTACACACTGTGACCTGAGCTTTATTGACGCCTCAAATCCTCAACAGTCAGGCGGCAAAGATAATCCTTCTCCAAACCGCGTTGCAGCAGTTACGCATTTGTGAACCAAAGGCGTCATTTTCCGGTGCTCTTACATAATTGAGGCGAGTACTAGGATTGAAAGAGAGAATTGAAGCATTTTAATTTGTTTCTTTTCCCCTGGCTCGTACACATCACATTTACATGTTTTTACATCCCAGACATAATTGGGTCAAATTTGTGTTGCTAGGAGGCATTTGAGTTGCAAAAAAATGATGACTAAACTCATTAGACCTTGCTAAAACACTGACATTTTTTTATTTATAAGTCTAGGCTTTGCCCCTAAACAGAATGAATTATGAATTCCCATTGAAGCAAGAGTTATATTAAGAAATGTACCCTTAAAGGAAGAAAACTAAACATTCATTTGTTCAGAGTGTTTGAATGTAGTTCAGACAACATATATATTTGCAACAATCTCTTGAACATTCCTTAACAACCGTTCAGTAAATTCACCCCTAAGCATGAGTGCAATCGACAAATACGCGGATTCGTTTTCTCTGGGAAACGGTCTTAGCCTTAAGTTCTGATGACACAAGTACTATGGGACCAGATCTGAGAGCCCGCACCCTGCCTGTGTTGTGACACTGACAAATGGCCAATACTTACCTTCTCCTTATAGGTTTAGATTCGCCGTAATCAAGATGAATGTCTCTTACTGGCCCAATTACACCCACAGGGCATGGAACTCCTTAGGACCCTCATAGTCGCTCCGATCAATAAGTTATTTATTGTGGCTGTACCCCCAGCCCACGCCGGAACAAAACACCCAAGGATCATCCCTGGAAATGCATTGTCCAGCGTTAAAGTGGTGGAAATTCTCTTACATTTACACACCAAAATGGCTGATGAGTAAATGTTTGGTGTTCGTTTCTTGTTCTTGGTTTGTATATTTGTCATCTTTGGTTGAACGGGGAAATATAGGAAAATCTAATTATACAACAATATAAAAAACAAATCAAAAGCTCCTGCTGCAACTGGGGTTCCTGGCACCCTTAATAAATGACACCCCAGTTTTCAGTGTCACATGTGTAGGTGCTGCAGGCAACAGTGAGGGTCCAGATATTAGGTGTTGCCCACGCAACCAAACTTCCAGAACCGAGTTCTGGAAGTTTGAGGAAAACCATATATATAATACATTTCACAGTGTGTTCCAGTACACCAACACAAATCTGCCGTAAAGGAACTCTCAAATCCAAAGCTCTTTCAGTTGCCTTTAATTAAAAAGTCAGGTTGGTTTGTGTTATTGTGATATGCAAATAATCTAAGAAGTAGCCTAATGCGAAAGCAATGTTGACGGGTTCCTGTGTTTTGCGCCATAGGTTATCATATCATAAACGTAGAACTTTGGATGTTGAAACACATGACATAAGGGATCTTAATCATGACGGTTGATTTAATCTAGAATTCCTGGGATTAGAACCATCCGTTAATAGCACTATATCCACTGTTTCAGACCGTTTAAAGGATGGACACTTTGCTAATCTCTGCCTCCCCATCCCCGATGGAATGCTCTTGACAATCAAGTTGGAATCAAGGACTTTTTGACCGCCACTCTGCAGATCACATTGATCAGTGAATTACATTCAATGTGCACCCTCACGGAGATCCAGTCGACCTAGCTTCTGGAAAATCCATGAATCCACCACCGAAGATGCATGGTGTGTATAGCAGCTAAGAGGAGGCAAACAACTCCATGAAACGTGTTGTTTCCGGAGCGCCGTCTTTAAAAAACTTTTAAACCTGGAATCTCAAACTACAGGCAGAGTGATGGGATCGTCTTGGGAGATGGGAGATGGGAGCGGTGTTGGCCGCACTTCCAAGGCGGTCCTATTTATAGACTGAGAAGTGAATCACATGACGGCAGCCGTTAGGGGTGTTGACACCGCGGCATTGTCTCACCTCTCCCCTGCTCCTTCTCAACTTGTTGTTTTCCCTCTCTTTCTCTCTCACTGTCTCACTTTCTCTCTCGCCTCTCTCTCTCTCTCTCTTTCCTCCTCTCTCTCTCTCTCTCTCTTTCCCCCCCGCTCTCTCTCTCTTTGCTCCTCTATCTATCTCTCCTTCTCTCTCTCTCTCTCTCTCTCTCTCTCTCTCTCTCTCTCTCTCTCTCTCTCTCTCTCTCTCTCTCTCTCTCTCTCCTTCCTCTGGTCTTTATGCATCCTTAACAACCATACAAACAACACAAATGAAATGTAAGAATCATGCGTGATTGAATAATGCTCTGCATATTAATTAGGCTTGATATTTTGATTACATTCTTCCCCTTCCCTTCCTTCTTACATACATATATATATATATATATATATATATATATATAGAGAGAGAGAGAGAGAGAGAGAGAGAGAGAGAGAGAGAGAGAGAGAGAGAGAGAGAGAGAGAGAGAGAGAGAGGGAGAGAGAGAGAGAGAGAGAGAGAGAGAGAGAGAGAGAGAGAGAGAGAGAGAGAGAAAGAGAGAGAGAGAGAGGGAAAGGGAGAGGGAGAGAGGGAGAGGGGGAGAGAATGGAGAGGCAAGGAGATAACGGCAATGCACACACACACAGAAATATGCACACATGCTATCTAACCACACATCCCCCCCAACTCACACACATGCAGAAATGATGACCTACTCGGTATCACACAAACACACACACACACACACACACACACACACACACACACACATACCCCCACACACACACACCACACTCAAAGAGGCCCGCACAGGTATAGAGTGTTCCCTGGTGGCCTTGGGATGGCTTAATACAGAGTAGCTGTAGAGACAGGGCTGCTGGATGTGACTGATAACCAGGCAAACACCCGACCACAGAGCTGTCAGTGCTGGCTCCACCGCAGACAGGGAGCAGCCTCCACGCTACAGCGCTGTTACGTAGTAGGTACCATCCAGGGAATACACACACACGCACACACAAACGCACACACACACGTACCACACACAGCCAACCATCTCCCTCGGGTGTGGAGTGTGAAATAGAATCATGTATGTGCAGGAAACATACACACAGACACAGCTATTTCCACCAGCCTTTACCGGATCTCCGAACTCCAACTTCGTATGCACACACTGGTGTGTACATAGACACGTACATAGACATGCCCCCACACACAAACACACCCACACACACACACACACACACACACTGGTCTACGACACAGCTCATTACTGCACCACAGGAAGGACAGGGTCCTTGGAAGCTGTGAATTGGGCTGTCTGCGTCCCTAGGTTGAACAATGCTGCATCTCACTGAGTACCACAGGGTGCTGTCTGGACCGGACAGGGGCCCCAGAGGACAGCCCCCCCCCCCCCAGCTGCCAGGTCCACTCCCCTCTCACACCTCCAGCATCGCCACCAACTCTCAGCCGTGGTGTCTTTCTCTATTTCGATCGGTGGCAGCAATGGTGTGTCTTCTTCCCAAGATTCAGTCCGTCACCAACAAAGCCCTCATTGCCTGCATGTTGCGACAGCAGAAGGGACTGTCACGCAGGGCTCCCAGGGGACCGAGTCCTTCGGGTGGGGTGTGGAACAGGGGGGTCTAAGTACAGGGTTGAGTGGCAGAGGGGTAGTGGGTGTCCTTGGGGGGGGGTTTGAGCTATTGAAGCTAAAGGTGGAGGGGAGGAGGATGCATGAGTGTGTTAGGTTGTAATAAATCGGTAGTTGATTGCATGTGTTATAAGAGGGGAGAGAGAGGGGGAGGGGGACGACAACGTATATTCTATTACCTACCTTTCCTGTTTCTGATATATACAGATTTTCCGGAACAATCTCTGCCTCCCTGATTAGACCTGCTGTGCATCAGGAGACCATAGTCAACTTGGTTACCTTATGACCTTGTTGGTTAGGATTATTATTTTTTTAATTTATCGATTATTATCACTATTATTATTATGTATATGGATAGAGGGAGCAAGTTGGTCATTACACAATTAAACCCAACAGGCTGATGCATGACTGCTTAAATCCTACATTATCCTGTCCAGTGTCCATATCCCTGCTTATAACATGGATACTTACTAAGAAAGGGATAATTTAGAAATAGATTTTATTACTGTATTACTTTTATTACTACCAAATTAATAGCAGCGGTCTGCTATTAAGATATAACAGATGTTAGAATGCTGTCATCAACTAATCAGAATTTAGTATGAACAAAGCTGTGGGATACTTCACTGTAACGCTACATCTATTCATGTTATTCAGTGATTTCACTTGATTTCTTTTCATTGCAGAGAGCTTGGGACACAGACATTTCATTTCCAGCTATGACTGCTTTGCCTGTTATGTTGTGCATTTTACAAATAAAAATAACTTGAACCTGAACTCGCTTCCTGTTAACGTCACCGCTCTTAAATGGGATGCGGTTATTTGAGTAACCTCAAATTTGTTAGGTTAGCTTACGCTAGCAATATGCTGCTAGCTTAAGTTATTAGCAGCATGCATTCATTGGAAAAGGGTTTAGAGTATACAGACACACACAAATCCAGCGGTTACAAACATAAAAACACTGCCTTTGTGACCTTACATTGCGGGCCAATGCTTTTCTTCAGGCAACATAACTGTTGTCTGATGATCTCGCAACACATATTGCGCGATCTCGCAAACATATCTCAGGAAATCAAATCCTATCTCTTGATAACATTTAAAAAAAATATCTAACACGCTATGGATCTTCTTTAAAATAATTCAGGTTGTGGCACAACTCCATGATAGTAACTTTGGTTTTTCTACTTGTTATACTCAGGTTATTCTGAAGGTTGCAACTTTTCCTGCTAGATAAAATCAGTAGATATGAAACTGTCAAGTGTGAAGGGCTTGGAAGAGGGGTGAAACGACACACAATTTTAACAATGGCATCAAAGATAAAGAAAAGACAAAGAGATAATTGTGGAGAAATTACGTAATAGATTCACAGACCACTGTGTTATTTATCTCTCATCCAACTTGTAAACCACAACTGGTATCTATCTTTCTTGCTTCTAACAGTCAAGAGGTCATATAACATAACCACGGGCAGTGGGATATTTCCCCACAACATCAGGGGCCCCTAATTGCCTCCCTTGAAACGGCCCCCACATACGTCCGCAACTGGAGCGCGATACCACGACTCACTCTCTTAACGACCTGCCTCCCTCCGCTTCCCATTTTTCTACAGAAAATAAGACCCAATTATACAGCCCCCCCCCCCCCCCCCCCCCCCCCCCACACACACACACACACACACATTAATATTCATCAACAGTGCATTACACCTTATTAAGCATTTAGAGTAAACAAACGTGTTCGGGATCATTATGGGTTGAAATTTAAAGACACAAAAAAGAAGCAAATGGCAGAAAAAAAAGGTGCGTGGGAGTGGAAGGATTCAGCAGCAGCAGCCCCCCTGATAAGAGAGCGTGACCCTGTAAATGAAGCCATTATTCACCCTGCCGCTGTGTGCCGCTGCGTCGGTGCAGGGAAACATTACAGTCCTTTATGAGCTGCGCTAATTTACAGACGCCAGCCTTATGCAGACTTCTCCCTAACATTAATTGCATGGATTTTTTTTCTCATAAAAACTTGAGGCCGATAGTTCAATAGACACTTGATAAGTTGTGTTCTAAAAGAAGACTTGCTTTGGAAATGTGCGATTCGTTAACTTCCTTCGAGCTCTCCCATGCACAATGTTCTCCATCGTCTTGGTCATTTTGCGGATTGAGTTTGTTAACGACGCACCAAAGTTGACTCTGATTCTTCAAGGACTCGTTGTAGACTTTAATAAAGGTTGTTTTGGAGCAAGCATCTGCTATGCGAACATCTCATACTCTATTCCTTTTAATCAGAGCCGGATTCTGTCCCTGTGGACACAATTACGTTCCTCATCATTCAGGCCGGGCACATCCCGGCCTGGCTTGACATAACCGAGCCCTTGTTTCCACTTCCAAAACATTTTTTTACTCTTTTTTTTTCGGGCAGGGGGTTGTTTCTGCAACACTATCACCATCCTTTCCAGATGTATGTTTAAACCTGAGGAACAAAGAAAAGTTTGGAAACACTCGGCTATGTTTAGACTGAGCAGGTATCTGTGTTGTGATTCACCCCAAGGCACCCTGGGGTGGTGTGTGTGTTTAGTGGGAAAGCTGTTTGAAGCACCTCGGGATTTACAGGTTGTTTTGGGTGAATTACATGTTTGTCTTTTTATTACCTGAAAATAATTTATGGCTGTTAACCAATGATAAATGATGCTACTTTTTAAACCCAAGAGGTAAAAGTAAACAAAAATAGGCCATGTGTAAGCAGCTCAAATTCATGGGTCACAATGGCTGGATCTTTCGAGTGGCTCAAAAGGATTGGAAATAGCTGAAACCGAAGAGTCAAAATGTAAACTTAAATTTTTATTGCATTGCATAACAATAAAAGTTAGCTCTCGAAAGAAACTGGAGACACAAAACAATGATTAAATTACTTTTTTCTTTTGCGGCATAAAGATGCCAGCTGTCTTGGCATAATTGATTACTTTCTATTTTGGTTTGACTTGATAACAGCATTTGCATTTGAAATGCTAAGCATTCTTCTGTACTTTTAGCCTCGCTGATTGAAATGATTAGGCCTAACTAAAGCATCCCACTGCATATTGTGGTGTTGCGCAGTTGTAACAGTATAACAAAGAAAAGAGAGATCAACACTAAAGTGTAAGTGAATCCCTGTTTCAGGTTAATTCGAACAGGATTACGATTTCTTCCTTGCTAATTAAGGGAGTTTTTTCTTGCGGTCTTGGGGGCTGGGGTCAGGGGGGAGTCATGGATATATGGCCTGTTGAGCCCTTTGAGACTGTTCCTGTGATTAAGGGCTATACAAATACAATTGAATTGAAACGAGGGTTAAAAACAAATGTGTTTGGCTGAGAGTTATAGCAGAGCTATTATTGACAGAGAGCTATGCTGATCCCATTGACCATAATCTGACGGGAAAAAGACTGCAGTACCATGCTTGAGCACCAGGGGGCAAATGCTAGCTAGTGTAGAATGGGCAGCATGTGCTGTTCACTGCTAATATGCAGATGACACGCCAAAGGTGATTGTGTGAATACAGCATTCCCTGCCAGTTTCCCGAAGTTGCATTAGCACTGAAGCTACACAACGTGACAAGCGGCTGGCAATGCGAGGTAATGCTACCAAATTACTAAGCACTTATTCTGCATCTTGCATACAAATTCCTCAATTTAAAAGTCATCCTATTAATTGGACAGCAGCGCTACATAAGTGGACAAAGCAAGAACATGAGGAGCAGTTGGAAACTATTATTTCACTGGACAGTGTCGACACTCACTTCGACCTCTGGCGCGTGCTTCACATATCAATTAAAGTGGTAAATCTTCTTATCAGGCCATCTTTTGAAACAGGAGCGAGGGGGGGGGGGGACGGGGGGGGGGGGGACGTGTGATCCCCCTAATTAAAACTCACGCCACCTTTGTGATACTTTTTTAAACTAGTACCATCGTTGTATATGAGTGTTATAATGAGCTTGTTTATGAAATGTGCCACACAACGTGGCAATAAAAACTATAAGTGCCGGAGAAGCTTAACCCTCTCTCGGAGGCGGCCATCGACATCAAACGCTGCCCAGCCTGAGCTCCGAACTTCCACAAACACCCTCTCACTGTCAGTGTCCCTTCGTCACTAAGACGTCACTGAAACAATGTCACTTGAGTTCAGAGAAGAGTATTACTTTCACAAAGTGTGGCCGGAGACACACGATTTTACACCAGTTTTTTTCGCAATGATTTTAGCAACAGTGAGAAAAACACAATGATTATAATGTTGAAGATCATAGAAGATTATGTGTTTATTTGTTTTGCCAAGCGTGCCATGGCGACCGGTCATATCCGCACATGACCTCATGCACTCAAAAGCACTACTGGTGATAACCCCTTTCATGATTATAACTGCGCCATGACCCTTCCAGATAATGAGAGGTGTTTCCATGTAACAAAACAGTATTTTTCAGGGTATTCTTACTAATAGATTTATTTTTTAAGTGTCAAAATGGAGGGAAAAAGAATGGCCAGTGCACTGTGGCCGGTGGAATAGAGAACATGCTAATGGGGCCATCGTCCCACGCAAACCTGGCCGTAGTTCAAACACACTTAACAGAAAGGATGTTGCACACACACACACACACACACACACACACACACACACACACACACACAAACACACACACGCACACGCACACGCACACGCACACACACACACACACACACACACACAAACAGACACACAAATGCTGAGTCCGGCCTCATCTGAGCATAATGGCTGAGGACAATAACATGATCTGTCACAAACCTCCAAACCAGTTTGAGGAATACACTGGTCGGGTTCATTGGGGGCGTTTCAACCATGGGGGAGGGGGGGTGGGGGGGTGTACAAAGTGCGGCCTAGTTCCTCTGATTTATGGTAAGACGTCAAACAAAGACTTCTCCCAGGGAGGAGAGGTCTCCCAGGCCTCTCCTGCCCAAGATGACTGGGGTACATATGCAGAACTCTGCATACACTGTGGAATAATTACCTTGGATTCACTCCTAGTTTAAAGTGGCTGAGCTTGTGGTTGTGCAAGCATTGTGCAGTAAATGTGTGTGTGTGTGTGTGTGTGTGTGTGTGTGTGTGTGTGTGTGTGTGTGTGTGTGTGTGTGTGTGTGTGTGTGTGTGTGTGTGTGTGTGTGTGTGTGTGTGTGTGTATGCGTGTGTGTATGCGTGGGTGTGCGTGGGTGTGTGTGCTTTAGATCTGTGAGTGTGTGTGTTTGTGTGTGTGTGTCTGTTTGTGTGTGTATGTGCTTTAGATCGGTATGTGTGTGTGTGTGTGTGTGTGTGTGTGTGTGTGTGTGTGTGTGTGTGTGTATGTGTGTGTGTGTGTGTGTGTGTGTGTGTGTGTGTGTGTGTGTGTGTGTGTGTGTGTGTGTGTATGACTGTCAACTGTCAGAGTTAACATGGGTGCAATAACGAAACTAGGGGTACATGCAACTATCGTTGGCAATTTAGGCATGCAAGGGGAGGGGTGTGTGTATGTGTGTGTGTGCAAAGTGCTCTGGAGTCGTATCAGTGGAATCTAATTTAGGTTGTCTGTCACATACAGAAGCTGTGCATTGGTTAGCAGCAGGCTCCCTTGTTGGGCTGTTAGACTGCAGGTCTATACACATACACTGAGCTGCCGGCAGACACAGATACAGTGGAGCGTCCTCGGAGTCAGCCCTTATAGAGGTCGGCACCGGTCCAAAAGGTTGCATCAGATTCAGACCTAAAATCCATCCAACTGTTTTGTGGTCCCGGTCTGCAGAAAATGGGTTTTGTTACTTATTCCAGAAAGTATTTGTCTGCCTACTGTATGGTCAATACTTACTTGCAGTGCTGACTATTTGGGGCGAATATATAGCTACTTTCAGGGAACTTCACTGAACGTATCCTCAGACCTCAGATTCAACCGTCAACTGTAACATAGCAAAGAACAACTCAAAGCCACCCTGACGCCTCGGTCTGGAGAAGTTCCTTTAATTGGATTCACACTTTATCCCTAAAAAAACAATTTCCGACAAACAAAAGTTGTCTCGAAAGCCGTCTATGCTGTAATGTGTTGCTCCCCTTCAAGGATTTGTGACGAGTAATTATCCAGCTAAAAGGATGCCTCGGGTGTCCGAAGATCGATCAATCAGCCAGCCAGGTTCAAACATGGCTTCCTTCCTCTGCTACAAGGCCCAGGGAGGAGGTAGTTGTGGATGTACCACTGCTTAGTGGAGGGAGGTTGAATACATCATGCGTCTAAGATAGTTGTCCAAGAAATATGGATTGCATGAGACACGAATGGTAAGTTGTTTGTGGTTTGCTATAATAATGATGAATGGTGTATGGCTGTTTTTGTTATTCTTTGTTTTATGTTTTTTCACACACACACACACACACACACAGACACACACACACACACACACACACACACACACACACACACACACACACACACACACACACACACACACATTGTGTGTGTGTGTGTGTGTGTGTGTGTGTGTGTGTGTGTATGTGTGTGTGTGTGTGTGTGTGTGTGTGTGTGTGTGTGTGTGTGTGTGCGCGTGCATGTGCAGGTCAAAACTAAATTCCTCTGTGGGAAGATAAGGACCTGACCTGAACTGATGATGTAATGGATAAAAATGCACTGGGGAATCCATCTCTAGCTGTGCACCATGACACCACTGGCCTGTGAGTCAATAAACCGTCTCTCAGACTGTTGGAGATTTGTGGCCATTGGACAGGCCGAAAAGAGAGTTGATCTAGTGGCTACTCAAAAAAGAATTTCTTATTCCCCAAAAAATATTTGTAAATTATTTTAATATTGATAGTCTACCCATTACCGTCAAGGGAATATTCAACCATATTCAACCAACCACATCATGATGCCATGTCAAAATACACATCTAATGTTAAAAATATATATTCATTGTGTGTATGTGTGTGTGTTTGTGGGTGTGTGCGTGTGCATGAGTGCGTGTGTGCGTGTGGGAATATATAGCGTGTCGTGTCTCATGTGTTATGTTCAAGTTTTTGCAATGCAGAACCACTTCCATGATTGTCCACAGAGTACGGGCGGGGTAGGGTGGTTGTTCCCCAAATCAGGGGATACGGACACTGCTTTAGCTAGCAGCTGTTTAGTATGAAAGCGGATCAGGACGTAACCCTTTCCGAAACCTTCCCTCGGTTCTAGCTCAGGTCCTTGATTGTCTCCCTGCAGGGACATTGGTTTGCAGCGAGTGTCGCAACACCAAAATGCAGAACAATGTCAACATGTTCTGCATGTTTAGGTTGATAGGTTACGTAGCTATGTCGCTTGCCATGTTGTTGAAATAGTTGTTTTTCCTCCAGGAATGAACCAAGTGTTTTGTTCTGCGTGTAGTGGACGGAATTACTAACTATTTTGAAGATGAGTTATACAAAACTGCATCTGGCAAGTTCCCTGTTTTTATTTTCCCTAGGCACCACTCACGGACCTCCACATACAAGGGTTGGGTTGTTAGGCGGCTTACACAGTCGCTACTGCTCTCAGCCAAACACTTCACATTTGTCAAGTGTTTTGCTTAAATTAAACAAGCACTGTTCAGTGAGAACCTTTCCCTCCAACCATTGTTGTTTTATTTGGCATTTATTCCTCCTAAAGCCCAAAGGTTTGTTTAGGGAAACTACAGCTGAAGTTGTTTCTGTTGCCACATGGGTTTCTTTGTCTAGATTCATGCAAGCAAATAAGGTTTAAATAATTTGTGGAAGAAACACAGAATACAAGTGTCTATGTTCCTTGTCTTCAAAGCTATGGGACGGGTAAGCTATTGGTAGAACACAGAATGGTCACTTTAGAAGTGAAAGCAGAACACTCTGGGTCGCTCTCAAAAGAACAACTAAACCCTATGGTGGTTTTCTGAAAACACACATTAAACAAAGTAGGACAGGGACATCTGCTTTCCACAATGTGTGATTTAGTTCCCTCCCTGTTGGTAAAACAGTAATGGTCAGCTGTTTCTAAAGGTTGGCTTTAAATTGCATACCTACATAATAGTCGACCTACTCTGTTTCATTTAACCTTTCCGTTATTATGTGTACAGCCTGGGAACCATACAAAAATGCCGGCTAATGTTTTATTTGCTCTGGCATATGCGTCTGGCCCAACTCCCATTCTGACAGAGGCCAGCGGACCCTGCCCGGGTCGGGCCAATCACAACCCTTTATCTAATATGGGGCAGGTTTTGATTGGTTCGCGGAACAGAGGGACGTCGTCAAGGAATTTTCATAAACGAAAAATGTCTGTCACTGATGTCACATGTCACACATTTTATTGCTCTGGTTGGTTGTAGGTCAATCTATTGCGTTTGGCAGCATTTTGGTAAGCGTGCGTTAAAGACGGCCCTTGGAAACTGAACAGGAACTGAGAGGTTTCAGACTTAATACGCTAATTGGACCGGCGATGATGTCAGACTACATTCGATAAGCTTCCCACAAATGGGGGATCTAGTCACGTCCAAAATGTAAGGCCACACAAGGTCTATCGATACAAACCTGCATAGCTATAGAACTTTACCAAACAGAACTTGTCTAAATAACTTCTTGGATACTAAGTTCGAGTAAATCAAAAAAACATGACGCGGCTCAATATGAACTATACCAATATATGAACTATAAAGCCTTGCCTTTTTCCCTGACGGGGCTGACTTTAGAAACCCCCCCCCCCCCCCCCCCATTCTTTATCCACTCCCATGGCCGCCGCACGGTGTACCCCTCCCTCCGCTCTCACTTCCCGTGAATAACAAACGCCCTCCAGAGGCCATTAATAATACATCACAACAGCCTCACACCTTACCATGCAGGAGCTGTCCGGCTCGACCGCCAGCCCCCCCCCCCCGCCCCCGCCTCTCATACACACACCAACGCACACACACACACACACACACACACACACACACACACACACACACACACACACGCAAGCACGCACTAACGCACACACACGCACATGCGCACGCACACACACACACACACACACACACACACACACACACAAGCACGCACTAACGCACACACACACGCACATGCGCACGCACGCGCACGCACATGCACACGCACAAACACACACACACACACACACACACACACACACACACACACACACACACACACACACACGTGCGTCAGCTTCACCAGTAGAGAACATCTGTCTACAAGTGTATCTGGAGTTGAGCGATATCCCGCAGTGGTGGTGGACTCTGTCAAATAGGCCGGGGCGTCCCCCCCCCCCCCCTCCTCCATTTAAATTCATGATTTATCGTACGTGCTCAGGCGCTCCCAGAGTAATTAATACGACCTCCTGTCTGGGCAGCAGCACCTGAAAACATTAGCGGCCGTGATGTGTGAATAAAGACTGGATTCTGCAGCCCCCGCCCTCTCCCCCTTTCAGCAGACCATTAGAAAGTCGTTATTACAGCTGTGCCATGATTGATCCCTACAGCGAGACCCTCTCGGTACACCTCAACAATTAACCCAGCGGCTCGCTGTTAAACCGGCGGCAGCGCGGGGTGACGGCTGGATAAATCACCATCTTCATTTATTTTTCTACACCTTTGATTCCGGATTCGTCAGACGACTTTATTATGAAGTGGCAGCAAACTCACCCGAGGGCATGACACTCCGGCTGTCACTCAAGAGGTGAAAGCTTCCTAGGCTGGAGCGATGCAAAGAGAAGGCAGTTTGTCTGGAGGATCGTTAATATCGGCACATTTTATGAAGACACTTTTCCACACATTCATATCCAATAAAGATTTTTTTTCCCCGGCGTGTTTATTTACAGGGAGAGGGGCTGGCCAATCGGTGCCTGGTACTTCCATTAGGACCACTGAACGGTGGGAATCAAATTTGTCCTGGAATAATATCCTGTTTTACAGGAAAAAATCTCAATACAGACAAGGCCTTTCACACATACTAGTTCTTCCCATGATAGCAAGGCACAAGCTCATTCACAGCTATAAACATAACTCCTCTGGTTGAGAGGAAGTTCATCTTTGGGTATGCTATGCAATGCAAATGTATAAGCCTGTGTAAGCCAAGAGCATTCACAAAAGTCACTACCAGCGAGTGTAATAACACATCCTTTTATTTAAAATAGGTTTTTATTTCCCCAAGTGCAATATTCAATACACAAGGCTGCTTTACGACTTTCTCTTAGTTGGTGCTTCCAACTACAAGTTTAATAGTGATATGCAGTTCACAACATGCTACCAAAGGGATGAAAAAATTGATGAGCACAGGCTCACGGATGTGTTTTTGGATTCTCTATATATTCTTGCACCAAAAGGTGGTTCCACCGTGAAGCATTTCAAGCGGTTTCAGGCCCACAACTGTTTGGTGTCATCAGAGAAGATGTGTCCCCGTCTTATTCTGTGACTCCTTGCCTCCTTCGGTTACACAGATCACAGTTGAGACTCAAAACGAACACACAGGCTGCTGTCAGGCCTGTCTCCTAAGTCCTTTTTTTAAATTGCATTTAGATGCGAACAGACTTACCCATTTTCAGGGGACAGCGACCCTTTCTGCATTGCTTATTGTGACTGAATGTGTGTGTGTGTGTGTGTGTGTGTGTGTGTGTGTGTGTGTGTGTGTGTGTGTGTGTGTGTGTGTGTGTGTGTGTGTGTGTGTGTGTGTGGGTGAGGAGGAGGGTCTGACACCACACACTAGGCGCCCATGGGCTTTGCAAGACCATGCACGCTATCACTGTACTGAATCCAAAATAATTGCTTCTCTGCTTTCCCTATTAAAGGAGCCATCATGCTCTGGCTGAGCAGAAGAACTACAATAAGGGGGGTGGGTGGGTGGTGGGGGGGGGGGGGGGTTGGTTGGTATCCAATTCTTCTTTTGTAATGCCGCTGCATTCGCTGTGATGGACCTGGGCCAGATGATATTTAATAGCCTTTTATGGCACTAACAACGCTCGCATTGGCCCAGGGATGCTGCCTCACTTGCTTTCCAGATGCACGCCATTCAGATCTGTGTGGTGCCTCAGGTTATGCGTCAAGCATGCAACCCCAACTTTCCTTATAACAGGATCAAAGTAATTATGTCAAATGATATGTCCCAGTAAAAACATAGAGCTTAAACAGTTGAATGAGGATGGTTGGTCTTAGTGCATAGGGTACAAGATGCTATCCTCAATGTCCACTGCCTTACAACCTTGAACAAGATGTTTCATCCCTCCCTTTCAATGGCCTGACTTTATCATCTTTATGTCGCTTTGGATAATAGCGTCTGCAAAATCATTAAATAGTAAATCATAACCGACATGTCGCCTTTCCTTCCTCATACTATCCGTGAGCAGCCTTCTCTTCGTCTTCCTGTGCAGGAACATTTGTCCCCAGTTGAAAGAGAAGAACGTTGCTGTCATCACACAATCCAGAGGCTTGTTTCATTCACGCTCAGCTCTCCCGTCTACCTGCCCAGGCTCCACACACATTTCCTATCTTTCAAATGGGTGAAGAAGACTCTCCTCTTAAAACGTTGCCTGTCTTCTATCTCATTTCACCTCTGCAAAGCTGGAAAATGTCTCAGCCCTGCCCATGTTTCAGTACGAATTGAAACCGAATAATGTGGAGCGCTATCGAGTGTTATAAGAGCACTGTGGCCGGTTGTACGTCATTTAGGAAGAAGATCCTGAAAGAGACAACATCCTAGCTACTATGCTGACATTGCAAAAGCTTGAAACATTAGAAACCTTTGTAGCTAGTGGCGTATCAGGGTAATATCCTGAAAATAAGTCCTAAAGACCACAGCGTTATTAAAAAATCCAACGAAAGTTTGACGGAGTCCAAGCATTGTAGCTTTTGCAGTAACCTGGTAATGCATTCTCAAACTTAATTGAACAAGTTCGATCGATATTATACTCAAGGATTTCGACTGCCTCTGAAATTGGCCAGCACGAGCATCCTCCACACTGTGTCTGTTGGCTTCTGGTCACACTATGTACTCGCTGGAGCCATTATTTATTTTTGTTCGACCATTATGTGTTATTATGAGCTAGGACTATGATTCCCCCTTACCACGGCCAGCAGCCGTGGTAAGGGCCATGCCATCACAGGGGACCTCTGCTTTTGAAAGTCACCGCTAGCTATGGAGTTGACTTCAAGGTTCTGGCTTTCTTTCCTTTCAATTCTCCCTCATAGTTGCTGCATAAATATAATTGCGATTACCGCTGGCATAGCAACTATCTTTCCTTATTGTCCAACACAACACGCAACCTATTCAAGTGCAAAACATTCAGTCGTTCAATGGACAAATTCAGAGACTCAGGTCTGAGGTCTGCTGTTAAACGGTTGGCACAAGGCCAATAACATGAAGTATTGCAATTATGCGGTCATGTTTTCCCTTATATAAATGCCTGGGAGTCATACGAATGGCTGACTTCCATGTCAGTCACACTGTATGGGGCGAGACTAATGGTTTATTCGATTAACAACAGTTGATGTGTAATTACCGCCTTATCATGGTGGGCTGTCAATACACATCTCCTTAATGAAGCACCTTGTGTTGCCATCTCAACTCATTACAATGTTGTTGTACATCCCCCGAGGTGTTAATTGCGAGTGCAACCGACGACATTACCTTGTTTTTCTTGCATTTTTACGGCAGGAATGGGTTTTGTCAACACATGGAAAACTCTTAGGGAAACGCAGAAGGGTACAAAGAAATCCACAAATAGGGGCAAATGGGTCAAGATCAACCAGTGGATGGTACATGCTTGAGTTACTGTCAGATTATATCCATTTATTGATGGCCAATACGTTGCCAGTATGATGCCAGGGTATGCTACAGCTAACAGCATGATACAGCTTATATCATTCAAACAGCTAATAGCATGCTACAGCTAACAGCATGCCACAGCAAACAGCATGCTACAGCTAACAGCATGCATATAGCTAAAAGCATGCTACATCTAAATGGCCAATAGCATGCTATTAGCCATTTACAGCTTACAGCATGCCACAGCTAACAGCATGATACAGCTCAATGGCTAATATCATGCTAGCCATTTTAGGAATTAGGAAATTAGGAAGAAAGGGACATTCATGCATTTTGCCATTTCCTGCGGTTAACTAGTGTTTCTCTTGCCTACCAAAAGTTACGAGGAAGGCTTTTCGGCGTTATTTAAATAGAGAGTTTTCATGAAAATACTAAACCCCTTCCTATTGGGGACTCCTGTCTGCTAAGAAGAGACGATCCATAACATGTTCTCACCTGACACAATGCGACACAAAATAAGACACAAAGTGCTATGAATTAATGAGTGAATATTAAATTCTCCGGAAGCAGAACAAGATGTTGAAGCGATGTGATTGGTTGCCTCTTGGCCTCATTAATGTACATGAATGCGAGGCAGTGCTGGCCGGAGGTGGAGATTTGTGACAAATGAGATTCACTGTTGCGAGGAGCTCCTTTCCATCGGGTCAATTGTGTAGCTCCGACATTTTGTCCACGTTTCACAATCAATAAAGGTGTGTGTGTATGTGTGTGACGGAGGTAGGAGGAACTCAATGGAATTTGAGGGGTAGAAATAAGAGGGTATGCTGGCAAAAGCGAGGCATTTCAATTAAAAAGGAGATTAAACTCATCCTCCCTCTAATACCTTAAATCTGCCCAGTAGTCTATATAAGAACAAACAAACACACACACACACACACACACACACACACACACACACACACACACACACACACACACACACACACACACACACACACACACACACACACACACACACAAAGTTGTCTAAAACGTAATTAATTCAAGGCGGAGGCCAAGACACTGACGCGAGACCTCTCTAATTTCCATACAGAGCTACACACTGACCCTGACATGTCTTATTGCTTCAAGAAACTACGATGATGGACGTATCTTCTGTCTGGAAGACGGGGGGGCACGGAGAGAGAGAGAGAGAGTTGTTTACCCTCTCATCCGAGGATTCTCCCTGTCCCTCCCTGAAACCACATGCTGTTTACCTATGCATTGGATTGAAGGCTGGTGGTGGGTTTGCGTTGCCTTCATGCGCGCCAACGCCAGTGGCCTGGCGAAGGGATTGGCCGGTGCAGTGGGGCGGAGTCTGAGTCAATAACAGAGGAGCGGAGGCAAACAGGAATACATTGCTTTAATGGAGACCAGCTCAAAATGCATTTTAGAAACGGCTTATCTGTCGCCGCGTCCGTCTGAGGTAATGCATTACAAATTGTGATATGTATATCTATACATAAAGATACACAATATATCAGTATATAGATAGTACATAAATCGATGTGATCTTCTTTGCTAGGAAAAAGTCCAAGAAAAATATTTAACTTGTTTGTTAGGGTGTAACAATGAACCAATGCAGAGATAGGGCCGACAGATACTACTGTGAAAAGTTTCACAAATAAGTGAAAGAATGCAACCTTTAAGTGAACATCACAATAAGAAGGCTGTGTGTGCTAGTTGCACGTTTTCTTGGAGATAAGAGGGACAGGCCGGGTGCGATGAGAATCTAAAGAACGTGTCTTCTGCGGCCAAGATATTCTGCCCTCACCAATTGAGGCCATTCAGGTGCATTCCAAACCAACTGTGACCCTTAGCTTACTAAACAGGAGGAATGTCACCTTGTGTCACCGAATACCTAAACTATAATAGTGATTCAACCACATTTTGTTAGCGCCGAAAGCATGTTTAAGTGACGCTCACGTCCATCGAAATACGTGACCTTATATTGTTGATATTTGAAATGCAAAATGTTTTCCTTCTTAACACATAAGGATTTAAGTGTGTCACGCAATGACATTTCTAATAAGACATTACCGAAAACGATCTGCAGTTTCCCATCTCAATGTCTCATCAAGTCCAACACATGCGGGACTCACTTTGAGTCAGACAGAGAGACTACAGGAGCAGGCTTTCAGCGACTCCCATAAGCGCATCCTCCTCCCCTCCTCCCCGTATGATTATTTTCCTTCCACCATTACGTCCGTTGATTGCATCTCCTGGTTGGAGACGGGCGAAGAAATTAGAATGTATCAGCAAGAGCTCGCGCCGCAATTTGATTCAAAGCGGTATGCAGTCACACTTGGCGTTGTTTACAGTGGGGGCTAGTATCTATGTGTGTGTGTGTGTGTGTGTGCGTCTCTTCCCCTCCCGCCTGCATTGATCTTGGCATCACCTGATGCGTGCAACACATTGACACGATTAAGGACATGATGTCCTGGATCTTTTTGGCCGACGACGGGGACCTGGGACTACTCCCCACGCAGATCGGTTCTGTCGGTTCTACCATGTTATGAACCAGCTAATTGAACATAATGGATAACCCCCCCCCCCCCCATAATTTTTCACTATACTGGTATGGAATTGAGTTCCCCTCCATCACAGAAAAGGCATAAAGACATGTCAAAGGTTAGGAAGGGGCTGCAGCCACGCGCTCATAAGCAGCTCTTGGGTAGGGTGTGTTCTCTGTGTGGATCCCTGTTCTCGGTGGACCGGCTGATGGATGTGAGGGTCAGCGTTCAACTGCCGCACATGCCCATACTTGTGGTTACTGAGGAAAAACTCAATTTGATCCTTTGTGTTATCGTCGTCTCGGGCTAGGTTTGACTCGGAGAGGTACATGTTCAACACGTGGTTTATTTCAACAGAGACACAAGGTCAACGAGCTTGACCTCTGGATGTGGTTCATTAGGCGTCTCTCGAACACAGGTAAGAATTCAGTTTAAATTGGAAAAGGGCGGAATGGTAAATAAGCCATGCCTACAGGTTTAATATACCCAGGTAAACCTTTGGTCTGTCTTGGCTTGGTGGAAATGGCAGAGGCCATGTTTTTACAGTCGAACTTATCTGCAAACTCCTACAACCTTAAATGGTGTTGTCTTTTTGTGGAGAAGAGACCTTTCATAACTGGTGTTAACTTGAAACACGTCATCAGAAGAAGCATAGACTATAGAATAATTTAGATCATTACATATGTGATACAGACTGAAGATACGTTTTGTAACCACAAGGTTTTGTAACCATAGCACCACCTTCTACATGTACGGTTTCAGTACATTTCGATGACATGAGTATGGTCATCGAAAAGTGGATACATACTTTGAGACATACTTTAAAACACTAACTTAAACACTAACTAATTTTTTGCTTCTAAAGGACTATATATTCGGCCAGAAGACAAATCAACCAAACTCAAACATTACTAAACACATTTAATATGTAGTCCTACCACTAATTCGTGCTTGATAAATAGATGTATGACAAATAATGTTGATATTAACTGACTCAATTTTATTGTGGGTGGCCATTAAAAATTAACAAATTCGAAAAAATTCAATGTCTATTCAATATATTCTTAAAGAATATACGTTTTTTGATTATATTAAAGCAATAATTCTGTGAATGAAATTACAATTATATTAAGGAAATGCCTTTTATTGTGGAATGCTGATTGATGAGGGACATTTTGGAGTGATAGTGTTTCAACTCTCTGTCTACGCCCGGGCTGATGAGCTGAGGTTGGGGTGGGATCAACACGATCTCAGCACCCCCATGCAGGACCAACATCATCAGCGAAAACACAGCCTGACTTTCAGTTTCACTTTGGGTCGTACTGTTCTCTCCGTTGCTCCTTTGATGTGTTTCCTCCATCTGCTTCATGGCCTGCTATTCCCACACGAGCTGTGCTCTTGTAATAGCACTAATTGTTGGGTAGCTACGAGAGCTTATATCACGGCGCCCTTGAGATAGCAAGCTAATTTGGATGAGCCACTGAGGATAAGACGTGTATGGCAGACATCAGCAGCAAAAGGATTTGTAGATAAGCACAGAGTGAGAAAGTTTGTACCATCCAAAACAAATATGAAGTAAATAATTTAATACTTGATGGTATTAGTTCTGAATACCATAAGTAATGTACTAAATACTATGTTAGATCTCATATTACAATGTTTTTAATATATCGAGACCTACACATTTAGGTAACTTTAAATAAATAATTAAGCAGTGTTGTGCGACTGTGAAAAGTGTAAACGAAAGATGCAATTACAAATCAGTTCAAGGAAGACTAATTCTGTTCCACTACTCTTGTTTAGCAGTCTTCACGGGCTGTGGCTGAGAAGCAACAACGTCCATTATTATTGCTAGTATTGCTTCAATGGCCACTCAGACTTAAGAATGCAATTGAACACCTGTGTCTCAATCAGGGGATGTTAATTGTCTTGCTGTTCAAATGTGCTCAACTCAAGAGGCCCTGCCGAATGCATACGGCTGTGCCTTGTATTACCCATGCTAAAGATCTGATGAGACAATTAGCACAGGCTTATTTCAATCCTTCCGAGCAAAGCAGGCTTGGTAATGGGGAACATGGCAAAATGGTAATTTGACCAGGGTAACATTTTGCCCCCGCACAGCTGGGTCCTTGGCTCGCCACAATATTTGTGTTGAGTTCTGGTAATTACTTTTACATGGTTTATTTGTGGGGAAACTGAATACCACTTGGGTGTACACACTAGACCTCTGAGAAATGTAATTATCGCACACACTTATTGAGTCCCAGAGGAGTTTGGAAGCAAATGCAATGTTTTCCACCTTTTTTAGAGGTATTTCAAATGTGAAGGAGATGGGTAGGAGAGGCAATTTTTTTTCCGCACGGACAGATTATTTTCCCCAGAGCTACAACGAGTCTTAAGGTTTATACAGCAATTTAGGTGAAAAGTTGTTTGCAATGCAATACAATGTAATCTATTATATTGAATCAGAATAGGCATGAGAGAATAAGCAGACAGTTAGCACCAACCCTAGCAAATATGATGGAAATCAATTCATGCTAAATGCTATGTTAGATTTCGAATC
>NC_044052.1:4637008-4642008 GCF_902167405.1 Gadus morhua
AGGCAGAATGTTTGATTGTCGTTACCTGGAGCCCAAAACTCGATGATTCATTTCCTACTTTGTTAGTACCAAGCAACTTAATTAAAAATATATGTACCACAAAGTATTCCATGCAACCACTGCAATTCAAGGATACACAGGATTCAATTTAAGCTAAAGTGGCAAAATGCAGTTATTATTCAACAATCCATAAAGAAAAACATTTCAGCATCCCAGTCCATTCTAATGTTCTAACTGTCCAAATCCGAACAAAAAAAACAAAACTCAAAATGTAGGAATTGAATTTCCCCAAAAAATTCAAAATGGAATCCAAAAACTCCCAGGTCTCTGCTCACACTGAATGTGCAACAAAAATAATAAAATTCTTTAAGTTACCATGCCAAGTGAATGCAATAACCAATGAGCAGCATCTATAAATAGGTGGTCTACCCGGTAAGGATTTTTTATATGAGACCATTTTATTTAGAAGTGTTACATTTTGCTGTGTTACATTATGATTATGTACTACATCTCGATTATGTACTACATCTCATTTAAATTGAGCTGTTTTTTTTCCCTTTAGAGGGGTGTGTGTCTGTCTGTCTGCATTGAGGGAAGCTTGATTAAAAGTCTGAATACAGTGATAATGATTAAGATTGAGTGTGCAATTCATGAGGGGGCGAAAGCATACAAGAGCAGCATTTGAATAAAACGACCTCTAACATTAAAGGCTAATGATGACAAGTGTGCATTTGAACCGGCATAGCTTGATATTAACCTTCATTCAGAGGAAGAGCAGTATGCTTTGTTCTCATGGTGCCATAAAAACTACAGATTATATTCACCCATAAATGCCTTCATGGTGAAATCTGACAGGGCCTTTTGACGGTTGCAAAATGTTACATGGAATATGTAATATAATATTTTCTTTATTGTCAAAGTTATTCATCAACCCACATTTCATCTAATCTTTCATCCCCAGTGGAAGACGGGCAAAGTGTGCCAGGTCTTATGTTGCTCAAGTAAGGGGCACTGGGAGCACTCAAATTGCTACGTGCTACTTTCTTAAGTCTATCTGGAGTTAAATGATTAGCACTGAATTACAGAAGCCGAGGTTCAATCTTCCCTAAAACAAACATGGATCAAACATTCCCCCTCCAAGCCTGGCACCGATGTGTTGTTCAGCCACCGTCTGTTACCTACTCTTTAGAGAGAAGACCCCTCTTCATAACGCAAAGGTCTGATGAACCCGGCCCCACCTCGTCTTCAGCCCACATCATCAATTCACTCTTTCTATGGGTGATGTAGAGTTAATAATAATAATAATAATAATAATACATTTAATTTAGAGGCGCCTTTTAAGACCCCCCAGGTCACCTTACAGAGCATATGGCCATCATAAATCGTTTAAAAAAACAAGACATTGTGGAAAAAATAAATAAATAAATAAACATAAAAAATAAATAAAACAAAAACAAGACAAAACAAAACAAACAAACAGTCAAAACAGTGATCAGTTAGACGTTGTGTGCGAGTTTGAACAGGTGAGTTTTGAGTTGTGACTTGAAGGTTGAAATGGTGTCTGACTGTTTTATGTGTGGGGGGAGGGAGTTCCAGAGCCTGGGTGCTGAACAGCTGAATGACCGGGCACCCATTGTAGTGAGTCGTGTTGTGGGGATACATAGTAGTCCAGCAGAGGTCGAGCGGAGGGAGCGGGAGGGAGTGTATTCTTGGAGGAGGTCGCAGAGGTAACTGGGGGCTAGGTTGTGGAGAGCTTTGTAGGTGAGGAGTAGGGTTTTGTATTGGATGCGGTGGTGTACTGGGAGCCAGTGAAGTTGGATGAGGACAGGGGTGATGTGGTCAGATGATTTGGTGCGGGTGATGATCCGGGCGGCTGAGTTCTGAATGAGTCCGGTGAGAAGGGCGTTGCAGTAGTCTATGCGTGATGTGACAAATGAGTGAACTAGGATTTCAGTGCTGGATTGGGTCAGTAATGGCCGGAGTCTGGCGATGTTGCGGAGGTGGAAGAATGCAGTCTGGGTGATGTTGTGAATATGGGGTGCGAATGAGAGGGTGTTGTCCAGGATGACGCCGAGGCTCTTGTCTTTGGAGGAGAAGGGTACTGGGAATCCATCGATGATTATGAGTGGAGCTGGGGTGTGTTGTGATTTAGTGAGGGGCAGTAATAGGGCTTCACCTCATTCTGTCCTCATCCCCCTCACTCCCAGAGCCATATCTCTGACCCCTGCCTGTTAGATGACCAAACAGCTTCTACCATGACACCTTTGCCCTGCCCTCACCCCCTCCCTGCCACAGCCCTTTCTCCGAACCCTGCAGTTTTTCCTCTTCCGCCCACTTCATAATTTCACTCTTTCTATGGGTTATGTGCAGTCGGCTGCATCAGGATTCATTTTGCGTTGTGGATTCTGCTCCCTCTTGATTATGTGTTTTTTTCCCCTCTCCTCTCCACCGTCAGAAATGAAATGGTAATTAAGGGCTGAGATGGAACCAACGCGGGACCGTAGAGATGATGGCAGCATGAGAAGTAGAGGCTTCAGGGTACGAAAGGCAGCGTTTGTGGGGTGTGTGTGTGTGTGTGTGTGTGTGTGTGTGTGTGTGTGTGTGTGTGTGTGTGTGTGTGTGTGTGTGTGTGTGTGTGTGTGTGTGTGTGTTCGAACAGATAGCCAGCATAGATCCCATTGTTTTCGACGTGACATATTTCGATAAAAGGGGGCTAATTTATTTTCCGGTGAAGCGTCACAGGGGACACTCGCAGGCAAAATCCCAGGATTTGAACCCAGCTGAGGATACGACCCCACCTTAACAACTGTGTATTTGTTGAGTCGGAACCATCAGATACAAACCTTTAAGAGAAGAGCCTGTTAAAAACACAGCGACATAAACACAAAAACCCATTGGAATCGGATGTTAATCATTATTCTATCACCTCATTAGAACACACAATATTAAAGCTATCTAATTACTTTATTGGACCATATTCGTAGCGCTAACATCAGTTCTGAATAGTTTCTGCTTTTACACATAGTGGTGAAAGCAACACCATATAAAGGGCTGTGATTGTGTGATCAATCAGACCTTGTAGGCGTGGTTTCTCTACCATTCCAGCCATTCCAATATAGACTATAGCTTGACCTGGGTCTAGGAGACGCTTCTAGAACCACCTCCAGAGTCCGGTCCGGCGCCGAGAGGGGGCAAAAGGGTGCAATGCCCCTCAGTTAAAATATTGTGCCCCCTTAATTTTGTATCCTACCATATTTCCTACCACACAATCTGCCCTACCCGTAGTTTTCACCCGATTGCTGTGTCCGAGCCATCGATTCACGCAACTCTATGGCACGCATGGCGCGTCAAAGGTAGACATTCTACCAGCTGAGAAAAACGAATTGTGACTGGTGGGGTCAATTTCACAGTTTAGGATTACCTTTGTAAAGAAAACGTTTCACTTCACAGCTGAATCTATTCTATATGAAAGTGGCATTGGCCCTCGGATGTTCGTGTGACGACTGAATCACAGGTGTTGATCAGTGACTCTATTTTAAGGGCCCCTGTTATAGCACCAGGGGTGAGAGTGATAAGCCATTACGAGTCGTTTGAAATTCTGCCTTTTGCTGTGCTTTAGTGATGTAATAGGGGCTCTTTAATAAACACTAATACGTCCTGTAGGATTATGCGTTGTGAATAACGAGACCATTCAACCAATGAATCCTAGAAGAACTAATACATCCTGCATGACGTGTTTACGCGGACAAAGAGGCGTCGACCCTCAGGCGTTTGAGGGATGACTGAACAGGCCTAAAGCATAAACAATATAAAGACTATTCAATAAATTAATACCAGGCGAACTACTACATCATGTATGATTATGCGTTTAGGTGAATAAAGAGACTATTTGTCTATTAAGTCAAGATTAGTATATTAAAGTCGTAAATGCAGCGCCCAGAGGCTTGTCATACAAATGGTTATCCATTTAAAAGTCTATTCAATAAACGAATACTATAACTAATATATCTTGTAGGATTCCACATTCAGAAGAATAAAGAGACTCTGCGATGAATGATATTTGTAGAACTAATAGATCCTGTAGGATTATGTGTTCGTAAAAAAGATAATATGTCGGCCGCCTTTATGAATATGCAGTTAAACAGCAAGCCTCCAAACAATTGAAAGTGCACAGCGAGTAGACGTTAAAGGAATTTTGTGGCACATCATTTGATATAAAGCGCTTCGAATTGTGTTTTTATCCCCGGGGACTAAATAGTTTGTCCCCTTCCTCCCCTTCTCCCCCCCTCAAACTCCCTGTCCACTGCTCCCCCTTTTAAACAGCAACTATCTCTGACTCTCTCTAGAGAGTCAGAGATAATACAATTCACTATAAAACAAAAAGGCCAAAATGTCCTCTGAGTCTAGCTAACGCTTCTTTAGCATACCCATCGGAAAAGATTAGGGCACTCACCCCCCCCCCCCCCCCCCCCTGCAGACGTCCAGGGGTCAGACAGCACTGGGGGCCGTTTTTCTTTTTAGGAAAAGGGACACGCCTTAAAGAACCCTGCAGGGGCGCGGCAGTTATTACACTGTGAAACAGAGCTGATACACAGCTAGCTTGTGTATATGGGCGCGAGTATGCTAGACAGGGTTCTGAGCAACAATAATTCAAAACTGGGGTTCGTGACAAAACCATTAAGGCAATTATTCTTTTAAAAAGACAAGAAAGTTGATTGAGTAAAACAATAAAATACTTCCTGAGGAAGAAAATACTTCTAGAGTAATAGACATTATTTTAAATGTTAAAACATCATTTGGAGATAATTATCAAAAGACAAATTAATAAAAGTAGAATAAATAGGTAAGAAAATGAAATATTAAATGTTAAATGTACAAAGAACCAAATTCATATTATTTAAATGGGGTGGGGGTTACAAAAGAAACAACCCAAAAATAATGGGTTTGACTATCTCCTTGTGTTTTGCACTCCTCCTTTTGTTTTGTTTCTATTTACCAGT